>NC_045969.1:10680547-10815547 GCF_010909765.2 Amblyraja radiata
GTCTTATACAACTGTAACATGCCCTCCCAACTTCCATACTCTTTGGCCATCCTATCTACCTGTGATGCCACTTTCATGGAACTATGAATCTGCACTCCTTCGGATTGAAGAAGGGTCTCGACCCGAAACGTCACCCATTCCTTCTCTCCGGAGATGCTGCCTGTCCTGCTGAGTTAATCCAGCATTTTGGGTCTATCTGCACTCCTAGATCCCTCTGCACTACCACACTATACCGATCCCTACCATTCATTGTGCAGGTCTTGCCCTTGTTTGGCTTCACAAAATGCTACACCTCGTATTTCTCAGTATTAAATTCCATCAACCATTCCTCAGCCCCGCCCGCCCAACCGATCCATATATACAACTCTGCCTTCATCAACATTTTTGGTCACATCTTAAAAAACAACTCAATAGACAATACACAATAGGTGCAGGAGTAGGCCATTCGGCCCATCGAGCCAGCACCGCCATTCAATGTGATCATGGCTGATCATCCACAATCAGTACCCCGTTCCTGCCCCTGACTCCGCTACCTTTAAGAGCCCTACCTAGCTCTCTCTTGAAAGTATCCAGAGAACCCGCCTCCACCGTCCTCTGAGGCAGAGAATTCCACAGACTCACAACTCTCTGTGAGAAAAAGTGTTTCCTCGTCTCCGTTCTGAAGGCTTACCCCTTATTCTTAAACTGTGGCCCCTGGTTCTGGACTCCCCCAACATCGGGAACATATTTCCTGCCTCTAGCGTGTCCAACCCCTTAACAATCTTATATGTTTCAATAAGATGCCCTCTCATCCTTCTAAACTCCAGAGTGTACAAGCCCAGCTGCTCCATTCTCTCAGCATATGACAGTCCGGCCATCCTGGGAATTAACCTTGTAAACCTACTCTGAACTCAATCAGATTGGTGAGACACATTCTCCCACGTACAAAACCGTGCCAACTGTCCCTAATCAGCCACTGTCCATCTGAATCCATGTGTAGGAAAGAACTGCAGATGCTGATTTAAATCGAAGGTAGACACAAAATGCTGGGGTAACTCAGCGGGACAGGCAGCATCTCTGGAGAGAAGGAATTGGTGACGTTTCGGGTCGAGACCCTTCTTCAGACTGAAACGTCACCCATTCTGTGCCTGTCCATCTAAATGCACATATATCTTATCCCTCAGAATACTCTCTAGTAACTGTCCGACCACAGAGGTTAGGCTCACTGGCTTGCAGTTCCCAGGCTTTTCCTTGCAGCCCTTCTTAAATAGAGGCACGACATTTGCCACCCTCCAGTCTTCTGGCACCTCACCCGTTTTTAATGATGACATGTAAATCTCAGCCAGGTCACCTTCAATTTCCTCTCTAGTTTCCCACAGTGTCCTCGTAAATATCTGATCAGGCCCAGGAGGTTTGTCGACCTTCATACGCGACAGGAATACTGACTGCCCCCAAAACACTTCCATTAACTGCCCCAATTTCCTCCTGTCTTTCTCCACAGTACAAAGAGAGGGGAAATACTCATTGAGGACCTTGCCCATCTCCTGTGGCCCCACACAGAGTTGACCGCAGTGATTCCTGAGGGGTCCCACTCTTTTCTCTGGTTACCCTTTTTCTCTTTATGTGCTTATAAAATCTCTTGGTAATTATCCTTAATATTATCTGCTGGGAACCTCTTGCAGTTAAATGTACTGAGGTGGATACTTGCACCTATGTGCACTGTGGTGGGTATGAAGACACAGCTCCACACTCTCTGTGGTTTTGGATCCCTGGCTGTTGAGTGTTTATTGTGCTCAGTGCAAGTTAACACAGGGCACAATGGGATGTGTTGGCCTCATTATCTGCTTATTTTGCTGCTTGACTAACTTGTTGAGGCAGAACCATGATAAACAAATTCCGGAAGGGAGATGTGTCGGGAGGAACTGCAGATGCTGGTTTAAACCGAAGATAGACACAAAAAGCTGGAGTAACTCAGCGGGTCAGAACGGCATCTCTGGAGGGAAGGAATGGGTGACGTTTTGGGTCGAGACCCTTCTTTGGACTGAGAGCCAGGGGAAATGGAAACGAGAGATACAGATGGTGATATAGAGAGATCTAGAACAAATGAATGAAAGACATGCAAAAAAGTAATGATGATAAAGGAAACAGGCCATTGTTAGCCGTGAGCTAGGTGAAAACAAGTAACAGAAAATGAGGCTCAACAAGACGACTTTGAAAGAGTACAACGACTTGGGTGGGGGAGGGGCTGAGAGAGAGGGGATTCAAGGGTCACTTAAAGTTAAATAAATCAATATTAATACCACTGGATGTAAGCTGCCCAAGCGAAATATGAGGTGCTGTTCCTCCAATTAGCGTTTGGCCTCACTCTAGGAGGTGATTGGGACCAATAATTGTAACGTGGCGACACTTGTGTACTGCCTAGGTGAGGTCTGCTATATGATTTTGCCAGGTTGGATGCAAAACAAAGTAGTTCACCATACATAGGTACACGTGACAATGAAGTATTATTGAATCATTGAATAGATGAGGGAAGCCCTTCGAGAACAGTGGCCTCTTCATTTTCCCATTGCAACATTTAACTTTCTTAAGCCATCAAAAATGTTAAAGGAATATTTATTCAGAAAGACATTTGGACAGGTACATGGATAGGAAAGGTTTAAAGGGATATAGGCCAAATGCAGGCAGGTAGCGTAGATGGGCCATCTTGGTCAGCATGGGCACGTTGGGCCGAAGGGCCTGTCTCCGTACTATGTGACTATAAGGAGTAAAAAATATAAATATCATGTGATAGGAGCAGAATTAGGCCATCTGGCCCATCAAGTCTACTCCGCCATTCAATCATGGCTGATCTATCTCTCACTCCTAGCCCCATTCTCCTACATTCTCCCCATAACCCCCGATATCTGTACTAATCAAGAATCTATCTATCTCTGCCTTAAAAATATCCACCGACTTTGCCTCCACTGCTTTCTGTGGCAAAGAATTCCACAGATTCACCACCCTACCCATATATTCATCTTCCACAGATTCACCACCGATAAATATGTGGATATGGTGATTTATCTGCAATGAATCAAATAACTAAAGCAAGATATCTTTAAAACCTGGGGATAAGTGAGAGATGGATCCAAAATTAATCGGCCTGTGGACTTGCCCACTCATTATTTTTGTATTCTCATAAGAAACCCTTTGCCTGGTATTGATTAGAAACATAACAACTACTGTAATTTAGTTTAGTTTAGTTTGGAAATACAGCATGGAAACAGGCCCTTCGGCCCACCGAGTTCGCGCCGACCAGCTATCGTCACACATTAACACTACCCTACACACACCAGGGACAATTTTACAATTATACCAAGCCAATCGACCTACAAACCTGTATGTCTTTAGAATGTGTGAGGAAACCGAAGATTTTGGAGAAACCCCACGCGGCGCGGGTCACGGGGAGAACGTACAAACTCCATACAGACAGCACCCGTAGTCAGGATCGAACCTGGGTCTCCAGCTGCAACTCTACTGCTGCGCCACTGTGTCGCCCGCTAGATATCCTAGATATCCTAGTAATCCTAGATATATTTCTATTTTTATTTAGCATTGTAATTCTGCAGTTTGTCCAATTAACCAAAGCGCATGAATTTGTCACGCAAATGTATTGCATTAATGCAGTGACTTCAACTGCATGGATGCAAAGCAAAGTAACTTCAAGAGTACATTTATGAAGACAATGAAGCACTCACCCCACCTTAACGCAATGTCAAGTCTTGTCGTTTCTTGGACAGGGATCTATATGGCACTGATGCAATTTGTCAGCATTGAGGATGCAATTACTGTATTTTCAATTGATTTCATCCTAGTAAGTCTTTATTACACATTTCCCTACAGAACTACCCTGTGTAACGATGCAATATCATTTTAGCAACACCTCTGCAATGCAAGGTATTAAATGAGATAAGATCATCATTTTTGGGGGCATTTTGATATATCTCAGAACTAGGTCATGGTCAGTAGAGATAATGTAACAAATGATACACCGAATGTTCGAAGCACAAAACAATGACTTCAATCCTGAATATATTTGAAGCAATTAATGATCACCTAACCGTCAGATTCAGCAATTCTACAGCACCGGCTAACGAGATTGAATGTCAATAAATTCACTTGCTCGCTTTCCATCCTTAATTCAGGCAGCCAGGCTGGATCAATGCAAACCAGCTGGGAATCGCAGTGAAATCTCAGGTCAGAGAATATCTAATCATTTGGGATTCAGGAAACTACTTTCAAGTTCATCATTAGCTGCCGAGTTCAGTTAACATGTCATATACGGGGGACAGGAAAGTGGCGATCGCAGTCAGCTCCAACCTAATTGGTAAATATCCTTCCTGATGAGAACTTCCAGCATTTTCGATTTTTACTTCAAATATCTAAGACGAAAGTCAAATAGAATAGGGCAGGACGGTGGCGCAGTGGTAGGGGCTTGGGTTCAGTCCAGAGTACAGGTGCTACCTGTACGGAGTTTGTGCGTTCTCCCCATGACGTTTGAAGGCACTGGGCCTGCACACGCTGAGGATGTTTCCACTAGTGGGAAAGTCTAGGACCAGAGGTCATAGCCTCAGAATTAATGGGCGTTCCTTTAGGAAGGAGATGAGGAGGAATTTCTTTAGTCGGAGGGTGGTGAATCTGTGGAATTCTTTGCCACAGAAGGCCGTGGAGGCTGTAAATGGATAATTTTAAGGCAGAGATCGATAGATTCTTGATCAGTACGGGTGTCAGGGATTATGGGGAGAAGGCAGGAGAATGGGGTTAGGATGGAGAGATGCACATCTCTGAAGATCTCTCCTGGTCCGAGAACACTAATGCTATTATGAAGAAAGCACATCAGCGCCTCTACTTCCTGAGTCGGTTTATCAAGGAGGACTCTCTCTAACTTCTACAGGTGCACAGTAGAAAGCATGCTGACGCTTCGGCAACTTGAGCACCCAGGAGCGAAAAAGACTGCAAAAGGTAGTAAACACTGCCCAGTCCATCATCGGCTCTGACCTCCCTACCATCGAGTGGATCTATCGCAGTCGCTGCCTCAAAAAGGCTGGCAGCATCATCAAGGACCCACATCATCCTGGCCACACACTTATCTCCCGCTACCTTCAAGTAGAAGGTACAGGAGCCTAAAGACTGCAACGTCCAGGTTCAGGAATAGCTACTTCCCCACAGCCATCAGGCTATTGAACTCAACTCAAACAAAACTCTGAACATTAATAGCCCATTATCTGTTTATTTGCACTTTATCTGTTTTATTTATTGATGTGTGTATATATTTATACAATGGTATATGTGCACATTGATCTGTTCTGTATTCATGCCTTCTATATTCTGTTGTGCTGAAGTAAAGCAAGAATATTATTGTCCTATCTGGGACACATGACAATAAACTCTCTTAAATCTTGAAGAGATAGATCAGCCATGATTGAATGGCGGAGCAGATTTGATGGGCCGAATGGCCTAATTCTACTCCTATCACTTATGACATTATGATATTATGACTGCGTGGGCTTTCTCTGGGTGCTCCAGTTTCCTTCCACATTCCAAAGATGTACAGATTTGTAGGTTAATTAGCTTTGGTAAAATTGTAAATTGTTCCCAGTATGTAGCTGGTGATCGCTGGTCGGCACAGACTCGGTGGGTCAAAGGGCCTGTTTCCGAGCTATATAGCTGGTCTAAACTCTAAATCTACCTCCAATTAAAAGGAAAGACACAAAATGCTGGAGTAACTCATCGGGTCAGGCAGCATCCCTGGAGAAAATGGATAGGTGACGTTAGTTTAGACTGAGTCTAAAGAAGGGCCCCGACCCAAAACATTACCTACCCATGTTGACCAGGGATGCTGTCTGACCTGCTGAGGTACTCCAACATTCTGTGGCTTTGAGTATAGGAGCAGGGAGGTTCTACTGCAGTTGTACAGGGTCTTTGTGAGACCACACCTGGAGTATTGCGTACAGTTTTGGCCTCCTAATCTGAGGAAAGACATTCTTGCCATAGAGGGAGTACAGAGAAGGTTCACCAGACTGATTCCTGGGATGTCAGGACTTTCATATGAAGAAAGGCTGGATAGACTCGGCTTGTACTCGCTAGAATTTAGAAGATTGAGGGGGGATCTTATAGAAACTTACAAAATTCTTAAGGGGTTGGACAGGCTAGATGCAGGAAGATTGTTCCCGATGTTGGGAAGTCCAGAACAAGGGGTCACAGTTTAAGGATAAGGGGGAAATCATTTAGGACCGAGATGAGAAAAACATTTTTCAGACAGAGAGTGGTGAATCTCTGGAATTCTCTGCCACAGAAGGTAGTTGAGGCCAGTTCATTGGCTATATTTAAGAGGGAGTTAGATGTGGCCCTTGTGGCTAAAGAGATCAGGGGGTATGGAGAGAAGGCAGGTACAGGATACTGAGTTGGATGATCAGCCATGATCATATTGAATGGCGGTGCAGGCTCGAAGGGCCGAATGGCCTACTCCTGCACCTATTTTCTATGTTTCTATGTTTCTATGTTTCCTTGGGAAACCAGCATCTTCAGTTACTTATTTCTACTCTCTATCTCCTGTAAATTCATAAGATCTGGATTTCAAATTGGTTTAATGGCAAAACATCGCCATTCTCGAAGGCAACCACTCATCACTTTGAACTGCAGGAATGAATCACAATTTCCAGTTAACTTTCTTCCATTAGTTTCTTCTCCCCTGGCCAAACCAAGTCAGTTTCCTTACATTTTAATTTTCTCCAACTAAATGCCAAATTAACTAAACTTAATATTTTATCAAGTTATTTAATCTCACGATGAATAATTTACATTTCACATATTGAGTTTCTAATCGCTTTAATGTTGACGTTCTTATCAAGGGCTTACTGAGAGATACCTGGTGCTTCACAGTAGAACAGACTTAGTTTGATCATGATCGAATCAGAGGATATTTGACCCATCATTTGCTGGACCATTTACTTATTTAAACGCCTGCAAGTCTAGGGTATTCCACACGGACATATTCAAACACAGATATAGACACAGAATGAGTTACTCAGTGGGTCAGGCAGCATCTCTGGAGAAAAAGGAATAGGCGATGTTTCGAGTCCGAACCCTAGGAATAGTTGGCACCTAAATGAACTTCAGACATCGGGCTGTGATGGACTCGTTAAATGTGGCAATCTACATCATTTACTCTCACAAATCTGCCTTATGTTAGATTTGGTGCTAAACCTACAATTCCATTAGTTTCATTTAGCAATACATAGAAAATAGGTGCAGGAGGAGGCCATTTGACCCTTCGAGCCTGCACCGCCATTCATTGTGATCATGGCTGATCATCCACAATCAGTAACCCGTGCCTGCCTTCTCGTCATATCCCTTGATTCCGCTAGCCCTTGGAGCTCTATCTAACTCTCTTTTAAATTCATCCAGTGAATTGTCCTCCACTGCCTTCTGTGGCAGAGAATTCCACAAATTCACAACTCTCTGGGTGAAAACGTTTTTTCTCATCTCAGTTTTAAATGGCCTCCCCTTTATTCATAGACTGCGGCCCCTGATTCTGGATTCCCCCAACATTGGGAACATTATTTCCTGCTTCTAGCTTATCCAGTCCTTTTATAATTTTATACGTTACTATATGATTGCCTCTCATCCTTCTAAATTCCAGTGAATACAAGCCTCGTCTTTCCAATCTTTCATCATATGACAGTCCCGCAATCCTGGGGATTAACCTCGTGAATCTACGCTGCACTGCCTCAATAGCAAGGATGTCCTTCCTCAAATTAAGAGACCAAAACTGCACACAATACTCCAGATGTGGTCGCACCAGGGCCCTGTACAACTGCAGAAGGACCTCTTTTGCTCCTATATTCAAATCCTCTTGTTATGAAGGCCAACAGCGCAGAAACAGGCCCTTCGGCCCACCTAGTCCGCTCCAACCAATGATTCCCACACACTTACACTATCCTACACATACTACAGCCAATTTACAATTTTTACCGAAGCTAATTAGCCTACAAACCTGTACGTCTTTGGAGTGTGGGAGGAAAGCCGGAGATCCCAGAGAAAACCTGCGCAGGTCACGGGGAGGTACAAACTGCAAACTGACAGCATCCGTGGCCAGGATCGAACCTGGGTCTGGTGCTGTAAGGCAGCAACTCTACCGCTGTACCACTGTGGGACATGATCTAGCATAGGCGGAGCTTTGCATGAGATGATGAGATGATGCACAGTAGTCGGGGCTGGTGGCATCCATCTTTAAGATGAGAGCACAAGCTTAAAGGACCAATTTGGGATTATTCCAACCCAGCACCAGTTAACATACACGGAGGTTTTTTGCACTGGAGTTGAAAGCCAGCATCAACCCAACAAACACTCCACACAATCATTCGAATAAACACAGCGCACGACACAGTGAGCTATGTTCACAGTTAGTTGTTCCTTACTGTCGGGTATGGGTGGGAGCAAAATATGGTGTACTTCCAAATGATGCCGTTCATCTTCAATGGATGGAGCCACGAAACGACCACGCTTGTGGCGGAGGCTGCTGCTGCCTTCACCCCACCGGGGGGACCTGGAACTGAAATGAGAAAGGGAAATCACAATCGGTGCAAAGTATGGATCGAGGCTGTACACTAGTGGGAGAGTCTCTGGGTGAAACTCGCTGGAGTTTAGAAGGATGAATTGAGACTTACCGAATAGCGATAGGCCTGGAAAGAGGTGGATGTGGGGAGGGTGTTTCCACTCGTGGGAGAGTCTAGGACCAGAGGACATAGCCTCAGAATTAAAGATTCTTTTCGGAAGGAGACGAGGGAGAAATTTCTTTAGTCAGAGGGTGGTGAATCTGTGGAATTCTTTGCCACAGAAGGCTGTGGAAGCCATCAGTGAATATTTTTAAGGCAGAAATAGATGGATTCTTGATTAGTACAGGTGTCGGAGGTTATTGGGAGAAGGCAGGAGAATGGGGTTAGGAGGGAGAGATAGACCAGTCATGATTGAATGGCCGAGTAGATTTGATGGGATTTGCCAAGTAGATTTGCTAACTCTACTATTCCTTATGACCTTATGAATGGACAATGTTTCGGGTCGAGATCTTTCTGAGGGTCTGTGCACATGGGTCGGTCACAGGCTGAGTTTCCACAGATAGGCACAGGTTGGGAAGGCACCTCCAGTTTCGACAGATAGCTCCGGGTTTGTTCAAAGTCTCTGGAGCCCATTGACTCCATCCTGGACCTGGAGATTTTCCTGGGGTGCAGCTGGGTGCGGAACGAGAGATAAATGGGTCCGGGAGGGACGGGAATCCTGGAGCAAGACGTTGAATCCGAGCAGCATGCATAGGGGCGGCACGGTGGCGCAGCGGCAGAGTTGCTGCCTTGCAGCACCAGAGTCCCGGGTTCGATCCTGACTTCGGGGTGCTGTCTGTAGGGAGTATGCACGTTCTCCCTGTGACCGTGTGGGTTTTCTCCCGCATTCCAAAGACGTACGGGTTCGTAGGTTAATCGGCTTCTGTAATTTGTAACATTTCCCCTAGTGCGTGGGATAGTGCCAGCAAACGGGGTGATCACTGGTCAGTGCGGACTCAGTGGGCTGAAGGGCCTGTTTCCATGCTGTTTCTCACAAGGCTAAAGTCTAAAGTAAGCCCCCTTACATTTGGCCATTATAACGCAAGTCTCCCACTGGTGGCGCTAGGCAGAAACCCTGCCTGATATGCTTCTTCCCAACCTTTAGGAAGACCACAGAGAATATTTTTTGCACCACTCTGCTATGCCGGTTGAAATGAACTGACAGTACAGACTGGGAAAGGAACCAGCGTTCCCAATGTAGCTGCATTTACCCACGATCACACTGGCGAGCCTGCTTAGCTTGCTGCATCTCTAGGTTTTGCTGCATCTCTAGTTTAAAGATACAGCGTGGAAGCAGGCCCTTTGGCCCATTGAGTCCACACTGACTATCAATCAGACATTCACACTAGTTCTACGTCATCACACTTTCTCATTCACTCTTCCTACTCACTGTCGGGGGCAATTCACGGAGGGCCGATTAACCTGTAAACCCACACGTCTTTGGGATGTGGGAGGAAACCAGAGCACCCAGAGGAAACCCTTCAGCTCACCGAGTCTGTGCCGACTAGTGATCACCCGTTCACACTTGTTCTATCCTACACACTGGGGACAACTGACAGAAGCCACTTGACCTACGAACCTGCACGTCTTTGGGATGTGGGAGGAGACCGGAGCACCCGGGGAAAACCCACACGGACACAGGGGGAACATACAAACCTTTTGTACAGACAGCACCCGGCGTGGGAATCGAACCCGGGCCCCTGGCGCTGGGGGGCAGCAACTCTACCGCTTGCGCTACCGTGCCCTACCAGTCTATCTGTCGCAACGGGAAGCATTGCTCGCGGTTTTCCAAACGCCTACCGGGGCCAAATGCAACTCAGCTACAATTTGACAAACAATTGTGTGAAAATTATTTATTTCAGCCCTTCCAAACCAGGAGGGAGAAATTGATTAAACAATCTGATGAAGAAATACACTGCCGATCAATCCTAGCCCCACAGGGATTGTCCCAGGAGCTTTAAGCAGCCGCTATGCTGACTCAAACAGTGTATGGCAGTCCCACGTATTAATTCACAATCGATCCCCAGCATAGCTGGATGTTGAGGCCTTTGCTTGTTTTATAACTTATTTATCACCAGCAGTCTCTGTTTCAGCTGATTTTGTTTTTCTTCCCCCCCATCCACCCCCAAAAAAAAGTCTTACTCTCTGCCGAATGGAAATACAGAGGCGGGTTTAAAAGGCTTTCACCGCATCAGTCATGCTGTAATTCAAAGCACCCAATGTGGCTGCGTAGAGATTTTTTTTAACGCATGCAATGCGAAATCAAAGGGAAAGAAAGATCAAGCTTTTTTTACAGCACTCAGTGTCAGTGGTTCCGTGCCTGTGTGAAATGATTTACACTGTCCACAAAGTTCAGAGATAGAGAGGCACAGTGGCGCAGAGGTGGAGTTGCTGCCTTACAGCGCCGGAGACCCGGGTTCAACCCTGACCAGGGATGCTGTCTGCACGGAGTTTGTACGTTCTCCACCTGAAACTGCGTGGGTTTTCTCCGAGTGCTCCGGTTTCATCCCACGCTCCAAATTGGGTTAGTAAAATTGTAAATGTTGTGTATGTAGGATTGTGTTAGTGTGCGGGGATTGCTGGTCGGCACGGACCGGCTGGGCTGAAGGGCCTGTTTCCGCGTTGTATCTCGAAACTAAACTAAATCTCGCTCGCTGACAGACTGGCTTTTGCGATCCCAGTCAGAAGGAGGCGCTGCAGTTGCCTTCGACCATGGGTGATAGGAGGAAAGCTATTCAGGGAATGGGTCTGAAATTCATTCTTCTCTGGGTGCATTGCAGTAAAATATAAGCTCAGTGAATCCTCTTCTGGAATTAAAGTCTAGGTTCATCAAAGTTTAGGGCAGCACAGTGGCCCAGCGGTAGAGTTGCTGCCTTACAGCGCCAGAGACACGAGATCGAACCTGACCATGGTACTGTCCGTACGGAGTTTGTACGTTCGCCCCGTGACCGCGTGGGTTTTCTCCGGGTGCTCCGGTTTCCTCTCACACACCAAAGACGTGCAGGTTTGTAAGTTCATTGGCTTCTGTAAATTGTCCCTAGTGTCTAGGATAGATCTAGCGAATGGGTGATCACTGGTCAGTGCTGACTCAGTGGGCCGAAGGGCCTGTTTCCACGCAGTATCTCTAAACTAAACTAAACTAAAGTCAAATAGAACTTTATTTTCGAAGCAGAGTTTATTGAGGGCACTTTAGTTTAGAGATACAGCGCAGAAACAGGCTCTTCAGTCCACCGAGTCCACACTGACCAGCGATCCCCGCACATTAACACTACCCTACACAAACCAGAGACTATTTTTACACTACACCAAGCCAATTAACCTGCAAACCTGTACGCCTTTGGAGTGTGGGAGGAAACCGAAGATCTTGGAGAAAACCCACGCGGTCACGAGGAGCACATACAAACTCCATACGGACAGCACCCATAGTTGGGATCGAACCCGAGTCTCAGATGCTGCACGCGCTGTAAGGCAGCAACTCTACTGCTGCGCCACTGTGGATATTTGGTGGGCTTGGACTGTTGCTAAGTGCTATCTATTGGCAGCTTGGGGGAAAGCAAGTGAATGCCTGTTATAGCCCGTGGAATGTAGACATGGTGGGAAAGCAGGAAAAATGTTCCCTGGATGACAAATTGTCACAATAAAAGAGAAAGGAATTGGCAATTGGTCAATGGGAACGTTATTATTGACCTACCATCCTCCTTGGTACGTGTGAAGATCTGTTCGCTTCGGACTCCATCACCTGCCTGAGTGAAGGCCAGCACTTGGATGCTGTAGTTGGTATACTTCTCAAGTCCATCCAATTCCAGAGTAACCTGGGTGGTTGTGACATTTTTAATCTCTCCAAGCTCTGATGAGAAACAAACAAGAGGAACGAGAACACTGAGTATAGACACCAAAGTGGAGCAACTCGGCGGGTCAGGCAGCATCCTTGGAGAAAAAGGACAGGTGACGTTTCGGGCCGGGTCCCCCCCTTTAGACTGCAATTAGAGGGGAGGGAACTGGAGGCAGGAAAAGGCCAGAACTGAGCATGGTTGACCAAGGATTGGCTTGGTAATATTGTTTAAGAAGGAACTGCAGATGCTGGAAAATCAAAGGTAGACAAAAAATGCTGGAGAAACTCAGCGGGTGAGGCAGCATCTATGGAGTGAAGGAAATAGGCAACGTTTCGGGTTGAAACCCTTCTTCAGACTGACCTTGTCTACCTTGGCTTGGTAATAGTTGACTAAGGAAGGGTGGAGCCCATAATGGCCTATTGTTGGTTGGGGAAGAGGTGATAATGAAGGGATACAAGGATGCGGACAGTGGGATGACTAGAGTGAGGTGGGGGGGGGGGGGGGGGGGGTAGGTGGGGGGGGGGGGGGGGGAGGTAGGCGGGGGGGAGTTGGAGGGAATGCAAAGGTTATTTAAATTAGAGACATCAAGTTTAATCTTCATTAATCAACACAGGGCGGAAGGGAGGTCATTGATGAAGCCATTGAAGATGGTTGTGCCTTGGACACTATCATGAAGACCTTCCATGGGCACATCCTTGGGCTGCTGTCATTGACTTCCAACAAACACAACCATTTTCTTTGCACACAGTATACTCCAACCATTGAAAGATATTCCGTTTAGTTTTACCAGGTCAAATTTGATGCCACTCAATCAGACGCTGACTGGAGATTAAGGGCAGTCCCTCTCACTTAATTTCCAGAACTCAGCTCTTTTGATATGTTTGGCCCACAGGTCTGAGGGTGAGGGGTACCAGTCATTGTTCTTATTGAGTGGAATGAGATAGTGATGTGGTGATGAAGTGGTGTTGTGGAAAAGTGGTGTTGATGCTGAAATTGGATCAGAAATGATATTATTCAATAGCAGCGTGAACTCAAGGTGCCAATAGTCCAACTCCTGCCTCTTACGTTCTCAGATCCCATCTTGGGTCTCCCTTCCCACTCATCTCTCTATAGACTGGTGATGAGGAGAACCCAGCGAGCTTACTCAATTCTGTCTATGGCTAGGAGGAGGTGTAAACCCGATCCGCGGCCTTTGGCGTACTTACCTCCGTCCGGCAGGTTGGCCCAGTAAATAACCCGGTATCCCTTTAGAATCCCATTGAGTGCCTCCTTTGGCGGCATTGACCAGGAGAGTGAGATGACCTCCGGAGAGATGGCGGTGGCTTGGACGTTGTCCGGTGGTCGGCTGGGAACTGCCGTGAAGAAGAAAACAAGTGAGTGAGAAATCCTGTGTGGACTTAAAACATCCCGAAAATGGGAGCTACGACACAAAGCTGAGGCCTATTGCTTTTCACTGTACCTCACTACATGTGACAATAAACTATACTGAAACTGAACTGAACTGAGTTGGTTGGGACAGCATTTCTTCCCCATCTGTAAATGCGCCAGAACTGAGTGCCTTGTTTGATTATTTTACAGGGCAGTTAATAATACTGTGAAATCACATTCAGGCATGAACAAGTCAGCATTGTAAATCTGAACTGCATTGGTTTCATGTTTGTCATTACTGAGTTTTACTTTTTAGCTTTTAACTTTAGAGGTACTAACCTGTACGTCTTTGCAGTGTGGGAGAAAACCGAAAATCTCGGAGAAAACCGAAAATCTCGGAGAAAACCCACGCAGGTCACGGGGAGAACGTACAAACTCCGTACAGACAACATCCGTAGTCTGGATCGAACCCGGGTCTCCGGCGCTGCAAGGCAGCAACTGTACCGCTGCGCCACCGTGGGTGCTGTCTGTACAGAGTTTGTACGTTCTCTCCGTGACCTGCGTGGGTTTTCTCCGTGATCTTCGGTTTCCTCCCACACTCCAAAGGCGCACAGAGTTTGTAGGTTAATTGACTTGGTCTGAATGTAAAATTGTCCCTGCTATATGCAGGTCGCGTTAAAGTGCGGGATCGCTGGTCAGCACGGGCTTGGTGGACCGAAGGGCCTGTCTCCGCGCTGTATCTCTAAACTAAACTAAACTACAATGCTACTTGTTGCATGAAGAATAAAATGATTTGTTATTTGTGTATTATTTCTTATTTAAGCAGAAGCAGTTTGTGTTCGACTGTTGCCTATCCCTGACACCAGAGGGCACTGTAGGTGGGCTGAAACATCTTATCTCCATCTCTCTGCGGACTCTATCTAACGTGTGGATTCTATCACATTCCCACCGAGAGGATGCATCTTGCTTCAAACCACATTTAACACACCATGTCCGTGAGAGCAGGTATAAACCAACCCCACCACCTTATTCCCTCCCCACACTCCCCACACTTCAACATTCCTTGCCTTGTCCTTGTAAGCTCTGTATAAGGGGGACATTATGGAGAGAGGGAGGCAAAGAAATGGGGTGCCAGAAGGTGTGAGAAAGCCTGCAAAGTTACAATGGGTTGAAAACGGAAAGGGAATCACATGCAGAGCAGAAGTAAGGTTCGAAGTATAGAACTGAAGAAAATCAATATGGAAGGGGTGGCACACCGGTCGAGTTGCTGCCTTAAGGGGCTGTCCCACTTTCCCGAGCTGCTCACAAATTCTCCCGAGTTTTCCCCTTTTCAAACTCGGAGAATGTTCGTAACAGGTCCGTAGGTATATCGTAGCGGCTCGTTATGTCAGCCGTAGGTACTCGGGGCATTAAATGTTGCAATTTTTCTCCTCCCAACTATCTTTTTACTCGTGGACATTTATTGTCATGCTGGAAAAAAAGTCCCGTCTTACCTGATGCCCCGGTTGCGATGCTAGTTGAAGGTGGTTGCAGGTAGTGGAAGGTCTTACCTTCCACTACCTGCAACCTCCGGCAACCACCTGCAATCTCCGGCAACCACCTTCAACTAGCATCGCAACCGGCTTCGACTAAAAAATTACCGATTTTTAAAACTGCAACCTATTTTTAGTCGCGGCCGGTTTTGAATTTTTTGAAATAATCGACGGAACATAGAAGAAGCGGAAACCACTTTCGACCATTAGGGCGACTGACATAAACCTCCAGGAACCGCACGGAAACCTTCGGTGGGGCGCAAAGTCTCCAGAGGTTTCCATTCAGGTTTCCTAAGTGGGACAGGGGCATTACTCCACCACTCTGTGTCCTATCCAGAACCTGTTGCTCACGTTGAACCTACCATCTTCCATTGTGATGGCGATGATCTCCTGAGAGGATGGCCCGGTGCCGGCTCGATTGCAGGCCTGAACAACCACTCCATACTGGGTGAACTTCTTCAGGTTGTCCAGGGTGTAGAGTTCACTGTCTCCTGTGGTCTCCATGCTGATGATGTTGAACTGGTAGTTCCCGCCAGTGCTGTACTCCCGATAACCAATCTGATAACCACGGATCAATCCGTTCTGCAAGTGCTTTTTCGGAGCCTGAGCAGATGGTGGGGGAAGGGAAAGAGAACAGGTAGAGAATTGTGATTCAAGTCATTCAAGCTGTGATTCAAGTCGGCGGCACAGTGGCGCCACAGTCCCGGGTTCGATCCTGACTACGGGTGCTGTTTTTACGGAGTTTGCACCTTCTCCCCGTGACTACAAGGGATTTCTCCGGTTGCTCCGGTTACACCCACACTCCAAAGACGTGCAGGTTTGTAGGTTAATTGGCTTCAGTACAAAATTGTGTATAGGATAGTGCTAGTGTAGGGGATTACTGTTGGTCGGCACGGGTTCGGTGGGCTAAAGGGCCTATTTCTGCACTGTATACCTACACATAAACACATACATGCACTCACACATACTAGATAAATACATGGTGTTGGAGGGATGGTTTGAATATACAATTATTCAATTGTATTAAATGTGAGAGATAAAGAAGAGGATAAACAACAAGAAACGGAAGCGTTCAGAATAGTGAAAGGCTTGGATAGAGTGGATGTGGAGCGGATGTTTCCATTAGTGGGAGAGTCTAGGACTAGAGGTCATAGCCACAGAATTAAAGGACGTTCATTTAGGAAGGAGATGAGGAGGAATTTATTTAGTCAGAGGGTGGTGAATCTGTGGAATTCTTTGCCTCGGAAGGCTGCGGAGGCTGTCAGTGGATATATTTTCGCGCAGAGATAGATTCTTGATTATTACAGGGGTCAGAGGTTATGAGGAGAATGCAGAGAATGGGGGTTAGGAGGGAGAGATAGATCAGCCACAATTGAATGGCTGAGTAGACTTGATGGGCCGAATGGCATAATTCTGCTCCGATCACTTATGTTCTTATGATCTTATGAAGAGAGGTTGTCAGGAAAACACATCTGTTCAAATCAAACAATTGAGCTAGTGTCCTAAGCTGGAATAAATATCCCATGATTAAAACGTGGGTATCACTAAATCTCCAAACAGATTCTTCATCAATAGTCATGTTCTCATTCGACATTGTTAATTTTTCTGTTCCCACTCAGGGGGGGAGGGGGAAGGGGGGATATAAATCTTTTTTTTGTTTCTGAGCGACAAGCATTTGTGAGCTTATAATGAAAATAATAACGTTTGCAAGGCCCCGTTTGAAGTCTATTCCCAGTTGCCGAGTTCAGTGTTTATTTCAGGAAAGCCCCCAGTGTCATTATCAGGCACTTCTAAACGAGGTGAAAAAGTACTTTATTCACGATCCCTCAGCTCTTCACGTCCAATGGAGTGCTTTACATGGCTGACCTGCCGAGCATTTCACACAGCTTCTGCTCAGAATTCAGCATCTTTTGCCTTTTGATTAATGCACAGGAGTAATTGTTGTCTTTTTTTAGTTTAGTTTAGTTTAGAGATACAGTGTGGAAACCGGCCCTTCAGCCCACCGGGTCCGCGCCCACGAGTAATCCCCGCACATTAACACTATCCTACACACACACACACACACACACACTAGGGACAATCGTTACATTTACCAAGCCAATTAAACTACAAACCTCGTATGTCTTTGGAATGTGGGAAGCAACCGAAGATCTCTGAGAAAAACCACGCAGGTCACGGGGAGAACGTACAAACTCCGTACAGACAGCACCCGTAGTCGGGATTGAACCCGGGTCTGTGGCGTTGCAAGCACTGTAAGGCCGCAACTGTAGCGCTGCGCCACCGTGCCGCTCGTTAAATGTGTCAAAGGTGTCTCAAAAGATTGCATATACTGTACAACTCCCACAAACAGCACGTGGATGCGTGGAAAGGAACTACAGATTCCAAAGAGGAAAGTCACCGTCAATACCTGGTGGTCTGTATATATTATCACATCCTCGTATCCCTCTCGTTAGCACACCTTCCCCAGCCAACAATGGGCCATTGTGGGCTCCACCCTTCCTGAGGTCATCTGCTGCCGGCGCTGACTTGTTCTGGCCTTTACTCACCTCCAGTATCCACACTCCCACCCCCACCTCTACATTCAGCCTGAAGAAGGGTCCCGAACCCGAAACGTCACTCATCCAATTTTACTCCAGGGATGCCGCCTGGCTCACTGAGTTACTCCAGCACTTTGTGTCTATCTTCAGCACCATATGGATGGGGATCATGACACAAGCCTCTTTGTGGCGATCAATGGAAACAATGACACGATGCACTCTGTGACGTGTCGGGCGACCAATTCTGTCAACATGCTGGACAACGACGGAAGCCAACAGCGAAGTATTCGTCATCTGACATTGGATTGGATTGGATTCCTTTATTGTCATTCAGACCTTTCGGTCTGAACGAAATTACATTGCCTGCAGTCATACATATAATAATAAATAACAAAACATAAAATAAACACAAATTAACATCCACCACAGTGAGTTCACCAGGCAACTCCTCAACTGTGATGGAGGCAAAAGTCTTAAAGTCCTTGTCTCTTCCCTCCTTGTTCTCCCTCTGCGCTGAGGCGATCCAGGCTTCCGATGTTGTGACCCCACCGGATGATGGTGAGTAAGTCCCGCGGCTCAACCGTGCTCCGTGAATGGGCCGGTTCAAGCTCCGCGGCCCGGTGCGGTCGAAGCTGCCGAAGCTGCCGCCCTCCAGTCCAGCGGACGCAGCTGTAGTTGCGGGAGCTCCGGAAAAACAAGTCACCAACCTGTGACCTGCGAGCTCCCGACGATGTCGTCCACTGGGCCCGCGGCCGAGCCCCGAATTCAGGTCGCCGCCGCCGGAACGCCGCCGCAGCCCCGAAACCCCGAAGCCGGGCCACCGCCACCGGAACGTTGCCACATACGAGCGAACGAAACATATGGATAATCCGACTGGCATCTGTTTTCAGAGATATACTTTGAAGGGTAAAACGCTGCTTCAAACATCAAGAAGAATTACTTATATCCCTTTATCTAATCGAGGGGGAAAGTAGGACTTAGCTTTGTATCTCCGTCAAATGACAGTCACTACACCAGTGCTTAAGTGTGACTTTGTAGTGAACACGGAGACTTGTGATCCAGGCTTTGGAGTGAACACACAACCTACTGCCCCAGAGATACGATTGTCACCATCAGAGCGATGTTAGGTACGTCTAGTGTGACATAATAGAAGAAATGCCCTTGCACAATTTCAGAAATTAAATGCCTATTGAAACAAAACACAGCACCACTCGATTTGATATATGATGATGAGAACAAGCAGCACCACCACCAAGTAAATCATAGATAGATACAAAAAGCTGGAGTAACTCAGCGGGCCAGGCAGCATCTCTGGAGAGAATCACTGGTCGAGACCCTTAACACCCATTCCTTCTCTCTAGAGATGCTGCCTGTCCTGCTGAGTTACTCCAGCTTTTTGTGTCTATCTTTGGTTCAAACCAGCACCTGCAGTTCCTTCTTCCAACATACCAAGTAGATCATATACTGGGCACCAAATTCCCCCCAAGATGAACAGAGTGAATGTCCTCTATTACCTAAAGACAGAGGTAGCAGTTGCACTAAACAACCACCATGTGCATGTTTCTCTGCAGAGAACATTTATGAGGATGTTGCCAGGACTCGAGGGCCTGAGCTATAGGGCGAGACTGGACAGTAGGAGTTTATTCCTTGGGGCGCATGAGGGGAATAGATAGGAATCATGAGGGGAATAGATTGGACGAATGCGCAGTCTTTTACTCAGAGTCAGGGAATCAAGAACCAGAGGACATAGGTTTAAGGTAAGAGGGGAAAGATTTAATAGGAAACTGAGGGGCAACTTTTTCACACAGAGTTGGTGGGTATATGGAACGAGCTGCCAGAGGAGGTAGTTCAAGTAACTACTTTAACAACATTTTGAAGACATTTGGACAAGTACATAGATAGGACACATTTAGAGGGATATGGGCCAAACACGGGCAGGTGGGACTAACATTGATGGGTGATCTTGCCCGGCATGGATGTTGGGCCGAAGGGTCTGTTTCCATGATGTATGGCTGTATGATTCTAGGCTATTTTCACAAGATGTTATCTTGGAACTAAATTGTTGTTTCTTCATTGCTGCCGGTTCTATCACAGTGGAAGCACTATGACCATTTGGACTACAGTCGTTCAAGGTCATTCATCACCACCTTCTCAAGGACAATTTTTGATGGCAATAAATGTCATTTCCAGTAACGGCCATGTGTAAAAGGAAAATGGAAGAATGACATCTTTGAAAAAAAAAAATTTAAATTCAGTTTGCACTGAAATTGGTGACCCGCCATATCCACAGTCTTTGACAGAGATGTTGAATATCTGCACAACTGCAGAAACTGGAAATCTGAGAAAAATCCCGAAATGGCTTTCAACACTCAACAGGTCAGTCAGCACCTGTGCATAGTTTAGTTTAGTTTAGTTTAGTTTAGTTTCGAGATACAGTGAAGAAACAGGCCATTCGGCCCATCGGGTCCGCGCCGACCAGCAGTCCCTGCACACTAACACTATCCTACACACACTAGGGTCAATTTACATTTATACCAAGCCAATTGACCAACAAACCTGTACGTCTTTGGAAAAGCCCAGTGAGACTGTGTACAGATTTACATGCTAGAATAAGTTGTTCAATTGGCGAGCGATGAAGTGGGCAAGAAATATTTAGGTGAGAGCTTTGTTTCAGACTTCTGCAACTACCGGTGGAAGGTGTGCAAGAGTGCATTTGTGATTCTGAATGACATCGCTGAAGCACAAAAATAGGGAAACTGTTCTGTTTCAGGTCGGGAATCTCGATGTCGGATTCAAGGCCTGGAACATTAATTGCTTTTCTTTTCATAGTTGCTGCTTGATCTGCCTATTGAATGCCAATACATTTAATTGTTATAAATGCACCAGAACTGTTAATATTCTTCAAAGTTCTTTTGCAGCACCTTTACAGATATGGCAAAACAAAAACAAACTTGTAATGTTGCTGTACGGGGTGGCACGGTGGCGCAGCGGTAGGGTTGCTGCCTTACAGCGCTTACAGCTCCACAGACCCGGGTTCGATCCCGACTGCGGCTGCTTGCCTGTACGGAGTGTGTACGTGCTGCCCGTGACCTGCGTAGGTTTTCTCCAAGAACTTCGGTTTTCTCCCACACTCCAATGACGTACAGGTTTGTAGGTTCTTCTTCTTCTTCTTCTTCTTCTTCTTCTTCTTCTTGCGTATGGCGTGCACAGCCTAATGTTGTAGGACAACTTGTTCTATTTGATCTTATTTGATTGTGCACGCCGGGTTGATTGCATTTGTCGAAACAGGGTGGACCACGTGTAGGTTGCAATCTCCCACCCCAGGTTTGTAGGTTAATTGGCTTGGTATAAATATAAAAACTGGCCCTAGTGTAGGATAGTGTTGTTGTGCGGGGATCGCTGGTCGGCACGGACTTGGTGGCTGAAGGGCCTGTTTCCGCTCTGTATCCCTAAACTAAAACTAAACTGTGGCTATTCTTTAAAGTTCTTTTGCAGCATATTTACAGGTATGGAAAAGCAAGAACAAACTTGGGCAATGTTTTCCGAAAACATAATGAACAGAGGAACTCTGGTCCCAGGCATGTTGCTGTCTGATCTTCCCATTCTTATGGATGAGTGAGCAATAATTCAATTACCTTCCACGTCACTTGGATAACCTGAGAAGACAAAGATTCGAGGACAACGTCGGCGGGTGGACCATCCGGGGCTAAAGAGAAGGGTTGACATATAAAAGAGGAAACATTAGTCACGTTGATGAAACTGAGAAGTTGCACGCCTTTGAACAATGAGATCATGGCCCGGGGTGAAACTAAATGTTCCCCACCAATTTCATCTTCATTTCATGTGATACTGAGCTCACATACAATACATTTAATCTATCCGCCTAAATCAAATATCCAGGCACAGTACACATGTGACGCTTGGATATACAAACAGGCTTCACATCAGCAATTCCTTGTACATAGTTTTCAATACCGGCATTGAATATAGTCTTCCAATCTCAATGTTTTTACAGAGGTAGCAAAGAACAGGGTAACACGTGGCTGAATCGCACTTTCCCCCAGTTTATTTATCTAGCTCTTTACTAAACAAATTCATCAACTCTGCCCTGTGCACAAGTGGAACTCCTTCCATTATGAGTTCTGGGTCAGCTTGATACTGACTATCAGTCATTAATGTGCAGTTACAAAATATTATGCTGGGACTTTTCTTTAAAATGAAAAATTAAATGCAATGCATGGTTGGAAGACCGGTATGAATCACTGAGGCTGTCGTGTTACACGAGAGACAGTGGGTTAAACTCACCAATTATTTATTCCCAATGAGTGATGATCTCACAATAGTTAAAACACATCCCTACAGGTGTGGAAAATTAAAATGGAGGCATGAATTCAAATTCCACTTGGTCGCTGGTGTAACCATATATATATATATATATATATTTATATGTAATATACACATACATATATATATAGGAAATGTGTGACGTTTCGGGTCGAGACCCTTCCTCAGACATTCCTTCTCTCCAGAGATGCTGCCTGACCCACTGAGTTACTCCAGCATTTTATGTGTTCCTTCCTACACACACACACGTCTCGACCCGAAACGTCACCCATTCCTTCTCTCCAGATATGCTGCCTGTCCCGCTGAGTTATTCCAGCTTTTTGTGTCTATCGTCAGTTTAAACGAGCATCTGCAGTTCCTTCCTACAAACAAATATATATATATATGTATATAGGTGGAGATGGGCAGAGATAGGAAAAGAACAATGGCAATAAATGCAAAAAAAAAGTTCAGTTTGTATATATATG
This sequence comes from Amblyraja radiata, assembly GCF_010909765.2. Classification (NCBI taxonomy): domain Eukaryota; kingdom Metazoa; phylum Chordata; class Chondrichthyes; order Rajiformes; family Rajidae; genus Amblyraja; species Amblyraja radiata. The sequence continues at coordinate 10,703,244 of NC_045969.1, forward strand.
TAAGATAGACACAAAAAGCTGGAGAAACTCAGCGGGACAGGCAGCATCTCTGGAGAGAAGGAATGGGTGACATTTCACGTTGAGACCCTTCTTCAGACTGATGTCAGAGGAGTAGGCGGGACAAAGATAGAATGCAGACAGAGACAGTAAGATTGGCGAGAGAACTGGGAAGGGGGAGGGGATGGAGAGAGAGAGAAAGCAAGGGCTATTTGAAGTTAGAGAAGTCAATGTTCATTCTGCTGGGGTGTAAGCTACCCAAGTGAAATATGAGGTGCTGTTCCTCCAATTTGCAGCTGGACCTCACTCTGACAATGGAGGAGGCCCAGGACAGAAAGGACAGATTGGGAACGGGAGGGGGAAGTTAAAGTGCTGAGCAACCGGGAGATCAGGTAGGTTAAGGCGGACTGATAGGAGGTGTTCAGCGAAACGATCGCCGAGCCTGCGCTTGGTCTTGCCGATATACAGGATATATACACATATATATATATATAGCTATTGTAGCTTTCCTATCTCTACCTATCCTCCATCCATCTCCACCTGCTCCATCTTCTGCTAAAAAAATATAAGTTTGCAAACTCATTGCTGTCCGTTGAAGTTAAACTGCCTCAAGGTCAGGCCGAACCGCGAGGCCAAATGTTATACTCAAGAAAATCTAATCTGGTGGCGGAGGCAAGATGAAGCATTTCAATCCACTACGACCTGCGAAGGATTTGGCCGCAGAACCCTCCTTGCCGAGCTGTTCTGTTATTAATCAGTGAAGAGGCCTGTAGGTCTGCACCTGGCAGCGGTCCCAGCCTCGCTCAGTGTGATTGGATTCCTCTTCAATCACCCTGATCAGATAGACACATTGGCTTTTGATTGATTAGAAAGCAAGACTTTCATTGAAAATACTGAGCGGGCAGACGCTCGCAATCAATCAGGCACCTAACGTGGAATAGTGGAAGGACTTCAGCGACCTGGGAATCATTAAGGGCAGTACTGATCTGTGTAACGAGATGTTTTTTCTAATAAAATAACTAAAGTCTCATTTAGTTTAGTTTAGTTTGGAGATACAGCGTGGAAACAGGCCCTATCGGCCCACCGAGTCCGCGCCGACCAGCGATCCCCGCACATTAACACCATCCTATACCCACTATGGACAATTTTTACATTTTGCATTTACCAAGCCAATTAACCTACTGTACGTCTTTGGAGTGTGGGAGGAAACCAAAGATCTCGGAGAAAACTCACGCAGGTCGCGGGGAGAACGTACAAACTCCGTACAGACATTTCGGTTTGAGACCCTTCGTTGTTTTTTTTCACACGAAGGGTGTTAGGTCTATAGAACGAGCTTCCAGAGGAGGTGGTTGAGGCAGGTACTATCACAACATTTAGATAGGACAGGTTTCGAGGGATATGGGTCAATCGCAGACAGGTGGGACTAATGTAGATGGGGCGTGTTGGCCGGTGTGGGCAAGTAATAGCTCTACTCAATAACCAAAAATCTGTAGTCTCCTTTTGCTCTGGTATTTTATTTAATTCACATGTTTAATCGATAATGTTTTATTATTAATGTTTAATGTTTTATGTGTCATTCCTAACTGTCACTGTATGTCATGTTGTCACTTGCGTGTGGAGCACCAAGGCAAATTCCTTGTATGTGAATATACTTGGCCAATAAACTTATTCATTCATTCATGACCTGCTGAGTTACTCCAGCCCTTTGTGTCCTTTTGTATATTAACCAGCATCTGCAGTTCTTAATTTCTAGATTTTCACCCCCAGCTGGGGGGAAAGGAAAGCTTGTATAAGATGTTGGTGAGACCGCATTTAGGGTAATGTGTTCAGTTCCAGGCACCATGTTATAGGAAAGATATTGTCAAGCTTGAAAGGATTCAGAGAAGATTCACGAGGTTGTTGCCAAGCCGAGAGGGTCTGAGCTATAGGGAGAGGTTGAGTAGGCTGGGTCTCTATTCCTTGGAGCGCAGGAGAATGAGGGGTGATCTCATAGTAGTGTATAAGATCATGAGGGGAATAGATCAGGTAAATGCACTGATTCTCTTACACAGAGTAGGGGAATTGAGGACCAGATGACAAAGGTTCATGGTGAAGGTGAAAAGATTTAACAGGAATCTGAGGGGCAACTTTTTCATACAAAGGGTGGTGGGTGTATGGAACAGGCTGCCAGAGGAGGTAGTTGAGGCTGGGACTATCCCTCGGTTTAAGAAACAGCTGGAGAGTTACATGGATAGGACAAGTTTGGAGGGATATGGACCAAGCGCAGGCAGGTGGGCCTAGTGTAGATGGGGCGTGTTGGTTGGCGTGGGCAAGTCGGGCCGAGGAGCCTGTTTCCACACTGTATCAGTCTATGACTCTACGGCAGAGAGCTGGTTCCCCCCCCCCCCCCCCCACCCACCCTTGATCTCTGCCCATTTACCTGCTTCATCCGTGGTGATGGTCAGCTCGTTGCTAGCCTCGCTCTTTCCAATGCGGTTTTTTGCATACATGCGAATGTTGTAGGTGGATGATGGATGTAGATCAATGATGGTGGCCTGGTTTAACTGAGGCGACACATCTTTTGTCCTTTGCACAGCATCCCAGGAATCTGCAGAACACACAGAACACATACCCCGTCACAAGCCCTTCAGCACCACTGGGTATTGTTACCGCAACGTGTCATCATTGGGGATTGTGGCACCCATCAAAATATTTATTCAGGCTGGCGAATGGAATGCTCTTCCAATGATTTCTGTGCTCGGTGTCATCAACAAATTCCTGATCTTAACCTGACCCAAACAGCGGGAAAGAGGAGAGCTTGGATTGTGAGCTTATTTTAAACCCCTTTTTTTTTTTTAAAAGGACACACAGTGCTGGAGCTGCTAAACGGGTCAGGCAGCATCTCAGGAGAACATGGATAGGTGATGCTTCGGGTCGGGACCCTTCTTCAGAAAGGTCTGAAGAAGGTCTGAAGAAAGGTCCCGACCTGACACGTCACCTATATTGATTAGTACGGGTGTCAGGGGTTAAGGGGAGAAGGCATGAGAATGGGGTTGAGAGGGAAAGATTGATTGAATGGCAGAGTAGACTTGATGGGCTGAATGGCCTAATTCTGCTCCTACCACTTATGAACTATCCATGTTCTCCTGAGATGCTGCCTGACCGGCTGAGTTACTCCAGCACTCTGTGTCCTTTGTTGTAAACCAGCATCTGCAGTTCCTTGCTTCCAATATAGTTTAAAACCCCTGTCTAATCTTAAAGTCCAGACCCAGCCTGGGGCAACCCAGTAGTTTAGCCTCAAATCAGGCTGAAGGGCTCAGAGCATTACAATAGACAATAGACAATAGGCGCAGGAGTAGGCCATTCGGCCCTTCGATCCAGCACTGCCATTCACTGTGATCATGGTTGATCATCTACAATCAGTACCCCGTTCCTGCCTTCTCCCCATCTACCTTGACTCCGCTATCTTTAAGAGCTCTATCTAACTCTCTCTTGAAAGCATTCAGAGAATTGGCCTCCACTGCCCTCTGAGGCAGAGAATTCCACAGATTCACAACTCTCTGGGATGAAAAAGTGTTTCCTCGTCTCTGTTCTATAGGGCCTACCCCTTGTCCTTAAACTGTGGCCCCTGGATCTGGACTCCCCCAACATCGGGAACGTGTTTCCTGCCTCTAGCGTGTCCAATCCCTTAATAATCTTACATGTTTGAATACAATTACAATGTGGGCAGAGAAGAATATTCCTCCCATCCATTGCATGTCGGGGCCTTGTCACAGTCTCCACTAAGAGCAGAGTTGCAGTCACAGCTACCTGCTGTCGGGCTGCTGTTAGCCTTGCCGTTATGATCAAAAACAAATATGACCATGCATTTATGGAAATGGGGAGGGGGGGGGGGGGGAGTGAAGAAGCCACTTGGTGTTGCGCGCTCCAATTAACCAGTATGTTGCACACTTGTGGCAAGGATGTAATTTTCTAATGACCGTGTGATACCTGAATTGCTAAACAGCGCTTCTGAAGCAAGCTAACACACGACTTCTGTTACAATAGCCCATGGGTTTTCTAATATTCATAAGGTTAATGTAACTGACACTGAGTATTTACAGCCTCGGGGCACTGGCAGCCTTAAACAAAACCCCCCACTGAATAATTAATGATAACACGGTATACTTTACATGGGAAAATTAAACAAATACAAGCAATGGTGTGACAGATGTAAAACAATGAACGGATGACTATAGCTACTGGTTTGCCTCCCTGATTTGACATAAAATATATTGGTCTTGATGTGGCAGAGGCAACTGGGAAGCTTTTCAATTTGCACTCGCAAGGATAGACACAAAAAACTGGAGTAACTCAGCGGGACAGGCAGCATCCCTGGAGAGAAGGCATGGGTGACGTTTCTTCAGAACAAGTGCCTCGACCCGAAACGTCACCCATTCCTTCTCCCCAGAGATGCTGCCTGTCCCGCTGAGTTACTCCAGCTTTTTGTGTCTATCTTCGGTTTAAACCAGCATCTGCAGTTCCAACCTACATATTGCCCACGCATTAGCAAGGAGCTGGTTTGAAGCCTGTTTGTCCCTGACTGGAAGGCGAATGGGGAACTGCGAGTCGCTCTCTGTCTCGTCTCCGTCGTAGACTGCTGTCTCTGCTGGGATGGTTTCATGGAGGCTGTCACGTGGAGTCTCGCTTTCCATTGTTCGCCCGCAACACGCGCAACGGGTCCGTCAGTCCTTGGCCCTCAGCTCCTCCTGTGCCAACTGGACAATGGATTCTTGCCAAGTAGTCTGAACCACTGAGCCTGCGTGCATTTGTATCGATCTAGCTCGAGCTAGTGAGGTGTCAATTGCGATTTCAAATAACATTCAACTTTTCTGGCTCAGAATAAAAAGAGCATAGATTGTACAGCCTCATTCACAAATGCAGCAATGTGAAGCTTGTGGTTTGTCAAATGCCAAAACACTCAATTCTAAATTTCCTACTCCTAAATTCAGAAGTGATAGGAGCAGAATTAGGCCATTCGGCCCATCAAGTCTACTCCGCCATTCAATCATGGCTGATCTATCTTTCCCTCTCAACTCCATTCTCCTGCCTTCTCCCCATAACCTCTGACACCCGTACTAATCGAGAATCTATCAATCTCCGCCTTAAATATGTCCACAGATTTTGCCTCCACAGTCTTCTGTGGCAAAGAATTCCACACATTCACCACCTTCTGACTAAAAACAAATCCTCTTCATCTCCTTCCTAAAAGAATGTCCTTTAATTCTGCGTCCAGAATTGAATCCATTGATGGCCTCCACAGCCTTCTGTGGCAGAATTCCACAGATTCGTTATTGTGTTGTTCCTCTATTTCCTCTCTCTTTTAATTCAATCCTTTCTTTTGTTTCTCCTGCTGCTGTGGATTTGACTCCAGTGCCTGGCATCTCCTACTCCATCTTTCTCATTCCTTTAACCTGAGGCCTACCGATCCATTACCTAAGTCCACATACCTCACTGCATTCGCAATTCCCATTATCAGCTTGCATTTGCTGCAAACTAATGGGCCTGTCCCACTTAGGCTATTTTTTAGGCAACTACAGGCGACTAGTTTGTCGCCACATGTTCGCCGGTGGTCTCCTCAGTCGCGCAAAAAGTCGTATCGTCTGTTGAAAAAATTTCGGCGACAGTGGGTTTGACGCCAGTGAGCGTAGCTTGACTTCTCCTGACGTAGGTGCTGTCATAGGTTGTCGCCAGGATGACGTAGGTTGTCGCCAGTTTTTTGGGGATCTGCTATCGACTATGATAGTCGCCGGCAGTTGCCTAAAAAATCGCCAAGTGAGACAGGCCCATAAGGTACAGAAGTGTTTCGATGCAAAAAAAATAATGTGACCGATGGAGGCAAAATGGGACAATAACACAATGAGCCGCTTCACCAAGAACTAGCTCGTTATGGCAGCAAATACCTGCCTATGAACCGGAAAAGCTAAAATAACTGCCTCTTTCCTTCACTGCCAACAGCTTAACTGAAAATAAAATTCTCGACCTTAAGAAATATCTTGGCTACAGAATTGGTTGCTGGAATGCTCGTAGACCAAACCCTGGGTCTGGTCTAGTTTGGTTTAGTTTCGAAATACAGTGCAGGAAACAGGCCCTTCGGCACACCCAGTCTGCACCGGCCAACCATCACCCTGTACACTAGCTCTATCCTACACACATTCGGCACAATTTGACAATTTTACCAAGGCAATTAGCCTAAAAACATGTACATCTTTGGAGGGTGGGAGGAAACCGGTGCACCCGGAGAAAGCCCACGCAGGTCACGGGGAGAACGTACAAACTCCGTACAGACGGCACCTGTGGTCAGGATGGAACTCGGGTCCCTGGTGCTGTGAGGCAGCAACTCTTCCGCTATGCCACCTGTCCTTCCCTGGATCCCGCTCGCCAATTCACTTCTCAATCTCCCCTCCACCCATTCCCTCCCAACCATGTACCGTCTACCCAACAGGATGGGACATGAGTGAGGGCTTCCTGGCTCCTGTTGATTAACCAGGGTTCTGCTGCCACATTTGAGTAGGGAAAGGGACTCGGGCAGCAACGACACAGGAAGGAAAATCCTCTGGGGGAATTCCCAGGAGAGTTCTGCAGCCCACATCCCCTCATCACCGTCCCTCGTGACTCCCCCTAGAAGCCCCCGAACATAAGCTCTTCGGTTTCTGGAACTCACCTGATTTGTTTTTGCATTCAATGTCAAAGCCGGTGATGGGACTGTTGCCGTCAAAGCCCATGCTCCACCTCAGCGCAATGCTCCGCGCTCTCACTTCACGTATCTCGATCTCTGGAGGGTCTGGAGGCTCTGCAACATGCCACGATGAAATATTTCAGGAAGAAAAGTTCACCAAAGTCAATTGATTCACATCCAATTTCTTGTTGCATTCAGACATTGACCTTGGAGGAAGCTCTTTACTTCAAATCTTTGCTAGAAATGAATGGTAAAGCTTACAAGTTTTCCTTCCATCTTGGCCACAGTCCCAGAATGAATCAGACTGTTTTTAAACTGGATGTCCTACTTAACCATGTGATGGATTTACATCTTTACAAAAGGCATCCACTTCTACCTCCATACCATTGTGCAGGTCCAACCATGGCCTCAGCCCGTGGAACATTAGAACATTTGTAATGTTCTTTCTCGCGGAGAAAGACAGGGTGGTGAATCTGTGGAGTTCACTGCCACAGAAGGCTGTGGAGGCCACGTCAATGGAATTTTTAAGCCAGAGATAGATATATTCTTGGTTAATACGGGTGTAAGGGGTTATGGGGAGAAGGCAGGAGAAAGGGGTTAGGAGAGAGAGATAGATCAGCCATGATTGGATGGCGGAGTAGATTTGACGGGGCTGAATGGCCCAATTCTTTCCCTGTCACTTATCAACATGGATCTGTGACTGAGGAACTAGGAGGTCACTGGAAGTGTCTTGAAAGCAGTCAGTAATGCGCTCGTAAAGGTGCTGAAGGACCTGACGAGTATAAAGGTAGACAAATCTCACAGGCCTGATCAGATATATTCGAGGCCACTGCGGGAAGCTAGGGAGGAAATTACTGGGGGCCCTTGCCGGGATTTACGAGCTGTCATTAAATACAGGCGAGGTGCCGGAAGGCTGGAGGGTGGCAAATGCTGGGCCTCGATTCAAGAAGGGCTGGGAACTACAAACCAGGCCAGCTGCCGGAGGAGGTAGTTGAGGCAGGTACTATTGCAACGTTTAAGAAACATTTGGACAACTACATGGATAGGACAGGTTTAGTTTAGTTTAGAGATACAGTGAGGAAACAGGCCCTTCGGCCCAACGAGTCCGCTCCAACCAGCGATCCCTGCATATTAACACTTCCCTACACACACTAGGGATAATTTACTATGATACCAAGCCAATTAACCTACAAACCTATACGCCTTTAGAGTGTGAGAGGAAACTGAAGATCTCGGAGAAAACCCACGCGGTCACGGGGAGGACGTACAAACTCCACACAGGCAGCACCCACTTAGAGGGGTATGAGCCAAACGCATGCTGGTGGGACTAGTGTACATGGGATATGTTAGTTGGTAAGCCAAGTCGGGCCGAAGGGTCTGTTTCCACGCTGTATGACTCTATGATGTTATGCCTCGAAAAGCTATAATGTGGAAGGAGGCCATTTGCCCGATTATGTCTATGCCTGTTGAAACAGAACTACTCCCATTCTCTGTGTTAGTCCCAATCAAGTGCATGGTAAATGTGAGAATGTTTCTTCTCCACCTCCCTCCAAGTCCTCACTACCCTCTAAAGGGCCTGTCCCACTTTCACGACCTAATTCACGAACTCTGCCAAGTTTGCCCTTGACACATACTCGCTGCATGGTCGTCACGAGGTCATAGGAGGTCATAGGTAGGTGATAGCAGGCCATGATGGTACTCGTGGCATCAAGTAGGTCGGGGCGTTTTTCTAGCCTGATGAAAAATGTCCACGGGTAAAAAAGGTCGTGAATTAGGTCGTGAAATTGGGACAGGCCCTTAAATTAGATTTATTTTCCTCACCTTCCTTAAATCCTTAAACCATCAATTGCTTTAAATCTATTCTGCTTGATTGCTAACCATTCTGCAAAACAGATTCTTCTTATATTCCCATGTAGGAGCCTCATAATTTAATGCACCTCAATTATATCTCATTCAGCCCATTTTATGCAAAGAAAACATCTCCCACCTGTCTAATTGTTCCTCGTAGCTAAAACATTCCACTCCTAATACAATCCTCGTAAATCTCCTCTGCACCGCCTCCAGTGTCATTACTTTTTTCCGTGTTGCCTCAGCTAATAAAGGAATTCATTCCACTTGCTTTCTTAAATCACCTTTATCAGCCTGTCCTTCAGCCTTCAGCGTTTGACAGCACTGGGCCTGTGCCCGCTGGAGTTTAGAAGGATGAATTGAAACTTACCGAATAGCGAAAGGCCAGGAAAGAGTGGATGTGGAGAGGATGTTTCCACTCCTGAGAGAGTCTAGGACCAGAGGCCATAGCCTCAGAATTAAAGGACGTTCCTTTAGGAAGGAGATGAGGAGGGATTTCTTTAGTCAGAGGGTGGACGAATCTGTGGAATTCTTTACCACAGAAGGCTGTGGAGGCCAAGTCAATGGATATTTTTTAAGGCAGAGATAGATTCTTGATTAGTACGGGTGTCAAGGGTTATGGGGAGAAGGCAGGAGAATGGGGTTAGGAGGGAGAAATTGATCAGCCATGATTGAATGGCAGAGCAGACTTAATGGACCGAATGGCCTAATTCTGCTCCTATCACTTATGACCTTAAGGATCTGGGAATACACACTGTAAAAAAGAACTGCAGATGCTGGTTTAAATCGAAGGTAGACACAAAATGCTGGAGTAATTCAGTGGGACAGGCAGCATCTCTGGAGAGAAGGGATGGGTCTCGAAGGGTGTCGACCCGAAACGTCAGCCATTCCTTCTCTCCAGAGATGCTGCCTGTCCCGCTGAGTTACTCCAGCACTTTGTGTCCACCTTCGATACACACTGTAAGGTCCCTTTGTTCTTCAACTTTGCTCAATATCCTCCGACTTACAGTGTGTCTCCTGTGTCATAGCTATGCCCTAAACGACAGATGGCACAATGGGCTAAGTGTTCGGCTGGCAACCGGAAGGTAGCTGGTTCGAATCCTGCTTGGAGTGCATACTGTCGTTGTGTCCTTGGGCAAGACACTTCACCCACCTTTGCCTGTGTGTGTCCTTGGGCAAGACACTTCACCCACCTTTGCCTGTGTGTGTGAATGTAATTATGTGAAGCACTTTGGGGTCAATGCAAGTTTCTTATTATTATCATCTGGATTAAATTTAATTTGCCAGTTTACTGTCCAATTAGCCAGTGTATCTTTTGAGCTCGCCATCAGCTTCATTGCCAATGTTTATATCTTCTGCAGACACAGTATCGTGTCACCGCATTTAAGTTTATGTCATTTGATAGCTCTGGGCATGTACTCGCTGGAGTTTAGAAGCATGAAATCTAATTTAAACCTACCGAATAATGAAAGGCCTAGTTGGAGTGGATTTGGAGAGCATGTTTCCAGTTCTGGGAGAGTCCAGGACCAGAGGATACAGCTTCGGAATAAAAGGACCTACCTTTAGTATGGAAATGAGATGGAATTTCTTTGGCCATATGGTGGTGAATCTGTGGGACATGTTGCCAGAGACGGCAGTGGAGGCCAAGTCACTGGTTATTTTTAAAGGGCAGGTTGATAGGTTCTTGATTAGGAATAAGGGGGAAAAGTTTAAGGATAAGGGGGAAAAGTTTAAGGATAAGGGGGAAAAGTTTAAGGATAAGGGGGAAATCTTTTAGGACCGAGATGAGAAAAACATTTTTCACACAGAGAGTGGCGAATCTGTGGAATTCTCTGCCACAGAAGGTAGTTGAGGCCAGTTCATTGGCTATATTTAAGAGGGAGTTAGATGTGGCCCTTGTGGCTAAAGGGATCAGGGGGTATGGAGAGAAGGCAGGTACAGGATACTGAGTTGGATGATCAGCCATGATCATATTGAATGGCGGTGCAGGCTCGAAGGGCCGAATGGCCTACTCCTGCACCTATTTTCTATGTTTCTATGTTTCTGTGGAAGGGTGTCAGAGGTTACAGGAAGAAGGCTGGCGAATGGGGTTGAGGGGGGAGAAATAGAGCAGCCATGAATGAATGGTGGAGCAGACGCAACGGCCTACTCCTGCTCCTCATGAATGTATGAACTGATTACTGTGCCTAATGCCAGAGAACCAGGTTTTGGGCTCTGTGCACTCTCACTGGAAGAAGATGTCCGGTTACAAAAACTCCCTTCAAGTGAACATTGACTTCTCCAACTTCCTGCTTAACCTTCTCTCTCCATCCCTCCCCCTTCCCAGTTCTCCAACCAAACTTACTGTCTCCGCCTACATTTTGCCTCTGCTTGCGTTGTTGTTAACTTCTCCCAGCTAACAATGATCCATTCTACATGTTCCTTGATCTCCATTCCCTTTGACCTGCTTTTCACACCTTGCACTTTCTCATCTATGTATTTTCCTCTCCCCTGACATCAGTCTGAAGACCCGAAACGTCACCCATTCCTTCTCTCCAGAGATGCTGCCTGTCCCACTGAGTTACTCAGACATTTTGCGTCTATCTTCGGTTTTATCCGGAATCTGCAGGTCCTTCCTACACATCCCATCAACTTTGTTCCCTTTGCTCCCTGCGACTGAGCCAATTTTGAGAGAGTCTGGTCAGACAACATTTCTGGAGACAAGGAATAGGTGATATTTTGGGTCGAGACCCTACTTCTGCCTGCCTGTCTGTCTGTCTGTCCGTCTGTCTGTCTGCCTGTCTCCGTCTCTGTCCCTGTCCCTGTCCCCGTCCCCATCCCCATCCCCATCCCCATCCCCGTCTCCGTCTCCGTCTCCGTCTCCGTCTCCGTCTCCATCTCTGTCTCTCTCAGTCTCTGTCCCTGTCTCAGTCTCAGTCTCAGCCTCTGTCTGTCTCTATCTCTCTCTGTCTCTGTCTCTGTCTCTGTCTCAGTCTCTGTCTCTGTCTGTCTCTGTCTCTGTCTCTGTCTCTGTCCCTGCCTCTGTCCCTGTCTCAGTCTGTCTCAGTCTCTGTCTGTCTCTGTTTCTGTCTCTGTCCCTGTCCCTGTCTCTGTCCCTGTCTCTGTCCCTGTCTCTGTCATTGTCTCAGTCTGTCTCAGTCTCTGTCTGTTTCTGTTTCTGTTTCTGTCTCTGTCCCTGTCCCTGTCCCTGTCTCTGTCTCTGTCTCTGTCTCTGTCTCTGTCCCTGTCTCTGTCCCTGTCTCTGTCCCTGTCTCTGTCATTGTCTCAGTCTGTCTCAGTCTCTGTCTGTTTCTGTTTCTGTTTCTGTCCCTGTCCCTGTCCCTGTCCCTGTCCCTGTCTCTGTCTCTGTCTCTGTCTCTGTCTCTGTCTCTGTCTCTGTCCCTGTCTCTGTCCCTGTCCCTGTCCCTGTCCCTGTCCCTGTCTCTGTCTCTGTCTCTGTCTCTGTCTCTGTCTCTGTCTCTGTCCCTGTCTCTGTCCCTGTCTCTGTCTCTGTCTCTGTCTCTGTCTCTGTCTCTGTCTCTGTCTCTGTCTCTGTCCCTGTCTCTGTCCCTGTCCCTGTCCCTGTCTCTCTGTCCCTGTCTCTCTGTCTCTGTCTCTGTCCCTGTCTCAGTCTCTGTCTGTCTCTGTCTCTGTCTCCCCCACTCTCGGGCACAACTTAAAACCACCTCCCACGTTGTCAAAGCTCTTTGCCTCCCACTGATTCCCCGTCCAGTTTGTTCTTGTGCCACACCTTGGGACTAGTGTTTTCATTAATGGTGTCAGTTAAAGTTGCTGCTGCACTGCTAACGCCCACTGAATGCTGCATAATACCAAAGAACAACCTTGATGATGAATAAAATATTGCTGGGAACCTTTGGCTGTTGTGGAGTAACCTTGGGCATTTCAATATATTGTCATGCAGGGCTAAGTAACAGTCTATTGATGTGTGACCTTGGCATTTCCAAGTGATGGTGAATATCATTATAAAATGATAAAAAAAGGATGGCGAATCAGTGGAATTCTTTGCCCCAGAAGGCTGTGTCCATATTGGATATTTTTAAGGCAGAGACAGATAGATTCTTGATTAGTGCGGGTGTCAGGGGTTATGGGGTGAAGGCAGGAGAATGGGGTTAGGAGGGAGAGAGAGATCACCCATGATTGAATGGCGGAGTGGACTTGATGGGCCAAATGGCCTGATTCTGCTCCTATCACTAATGACCTTATGTCCTTATAAAACAACAGCTATAACTCCTTCTCCTGCTAAGTAAGCTTCAGAATTGTTGTATAACGTTGGATACTTGGACATGACATTGGATACTGTAATATTGTTCAACTGTATATAGTTGCACAGTATCAATTGGGAAATATAATTTAACTGGTGATATTTACTTACTTATGATGGATTTGATTCAGCCCATCATAGAGTCATAGAGTCATCCAGCACGGAAATAAGCCCTTTGGCCCAGCTTGCCCATGCCGGCCAAGGTGCCCCATCTACACTAGCCCGACCTGCCCATGTTTGACCCATGTCCCTCTAAACCTTTCCTATCCATGTACTTGTCCAAATGTCTTTCAAATGTTGCTGCAGTTTCTTATGTTATAGTCTACATATTATAATCATAGTACTTGCCCCAACGACCTCCTCCAGCAGCTCGTTCCATGTACCCACTACCCTCTGTGTGAAAACGTTACCCCTCAAGTTCCTATTAAATCTATCCCCTCTCAGCTTAAACCTATGTCCTCTGGTTCTTGATTCCCTTACTCTGGGTAAAAGACTGTGCCACCACTGTACATATTCCCCTCATAATCTTATCCACCTGTTGAAGATGACTTCTCATCCTCCTATGCTCCAAGGAATACCATCCGAGCTTGCTCAGCCTCTTCCTCCACCACACCTTCTATGTTCATGCAGTGAGGATTGGCCTTCAGAGTCGACCTTGCGCTCCCTGCACATTGAACAAGGTGACGTTACATCCTACCTTGCACAGTAAGCTGTATCAGCCCTCTATCCTCGCCGTAGGAATTGATCGCATGGCAAGAGAAGAATCCGGAATCCCCTCGCACTGTTGGAGTAATCTGAAGAGAGAAAAAAATACGGAACGAATAGAAAGTATGAAAACGCGCAGCTGCCTTACTGAAAATATGAAAAGTAATCGGGTACATAGCAAATTGATCAGCATCTGAAGTGCGAAAATCCATATAATACTAGTGGTGCAAAAGATCGAAAAAGCGCCGGGCAGCACGGTGGCGCAGCGGTAGAGTGGCTGCCTTCCAGCGCCAGAGACCCGGGTTCGATCCTGACTAAGGGGGCTGTCCGTACGGAGTTTGTACGTTCTGCCTGTGACCTGCGTGTGTTTTCTTCGAGATCTTTGTTTTCCTCCCAAACTCTAAAAACGTACAGGTTTGTAGGTTAATAGGCATGGTATAAATGTAAAAACAATTGTCCCTAGTGTGGGTTGCATAGTGTTAATGTACGAGGATCGCTGGTGGGGACTCGGTGGGCCGAAGGGCCTGTTTCCGTGTTGTATCTATAAACAAAATGACCAACAGCTTAACATTTAAGTGCCGAAACAAAGAACTGCAGTTGCTGGTTTATACCAAAGAGAGACAAAAAGAGCTGGAGTCACTCAGCAGGTCCACACTGTATCACTATGACTATTAATACAATCCACATTCCTATTTACTGGTTATTGGCCCTCACTATCCTTTCCCTTACAACACTTCCATGCTTCAAACCAGAGACCTTGTGATTTGTACAGCTGATAATAAAATAATTTGTGACCTTGGCTTTACTTCTCACCCAAGGCCCAGCACCCCCATTAGAGTAGCATTCCCCACCTACTGTGGTGGTGAGCCAATTTAGATTCTACAGCCGAACCCCTGGAGTGGGATTCGAACTCACGGCTCCATTGTGAGCCCTATTTGTCAGAGTGAAACAGTCATGCATTAAATACTGCAACTTCCTGAAAGAGGCAACAGGTCGTGCCGGCGAATCCTTAACCTTAAGGGCCCGTCCCACTTGGCCGTTATTTGCGCGTCACGCAGATAGCGCACAAAGATTTCGTATATCATAAAATCCTGCGACGCCGCACGCAGCCGCGCGTCACTGCCTATGTCATCGTGCACCATGCGCGCGTCGTGACGCGTAAATGATGTCGCCTAAATTACGCCAAATGACGGCCAAGTGGGATAGGCCCTTTAGACAGAAGACACCACCACCATCCTAAGCAATTAATTCATTATCTTATAGAAGTGAGCAGATTAACTGCAGAATGGTGCACGGTTTAGATATATATAGAATACATTCCAGTTATCCTTGCCTGAAGAAATATATGAGGAGACTGGTGCACACAACTTCAGAAAGGTTGACAGTGATGGTGAGTGACTGTTCACATTAGATTACAACTAATCATGGATAATTCCTATCAATATTTCTAACACGAACCATGCTGTACCTATAATCTATTGCTCGAAAAAATTCTCCCGATAAAACCCATATTTTATTCAAATGAACTGAATAGAGGAGTAAGTTTTTAGTGTTGACCCACTTACTGTGGACATTTGTGTTAGAGGACAGACGTAGGAACACAATTGCCTAATTCACAGTCTAGGTGAGTTCCCATCCATGTGAATCTAAATGCTCTCTGGGGGACCTTGGCTTATTAAATACTTCACGAACAGGAGGCCACCATTCAATCTCAACAGCCCTCTCCACCTTTCAAGTAAATCAGAGATACAAGGGCATTGAGGGAAGCTAGAGTAGAAATTGCAGGTGTCCTGGCTGAGATATGTGAGATATAGAGGTGGCAGGTGGCGCAGAGGTGGAGTTGCTGCCTCACAGAGACCCAGGTTTGATCCCGACTACGGGTGCTGTCTGTACGGAGTTTGTACGTTCTCCCCATGACCGCGTGGGTTTCCTCCGAGATCTTCGGTTTTCTCCCACACTCCAAAGATGTACAGGTTGAGGCTGCAGCCACTGTTTGAATATCTAAAGGGGCTGCTCCTTGCCTTCTGGCTGCATTTTTCACCCACCATCCTCATCTTTGGACACCCTGTGCGTAGGGGAGAGGGTAGGGCTGAAGATGTCCTGTTTAGGTTGCTCCTGGGCCTGGCCAAGCTGGCCATCCGCGAGTCACGGCGCCAGACGGTGGAGGACTCTACCCGAGCCGGCTGCCTGCCTATTTAAGAAGGGCTGCAGGGAAAAGTTTGGGAACTGTAGACCAGTGAGCCTAACATCTGCATTAGGCAAGTTACTGGAGAGTATTCTGAGGGATGAGTTATATATGCATTTGGATAGACATGGATAGTCAGCATGGTTTAGCACATGGGAGATTGTGTCTAATGACCTCTGATTGAGGTTTTGATAAAGTGGCCACAAAGGGTGATGAAGGCAAAGCTTCAACATTGAAGAAATGTTGCTTCCGCAAGGCATTTGAAACATTGTGCGCAGTGGACTGCTCTGGAAGGTCAGTTCGCATGGGATTCAGGTGGAGCTATCCGACTGGGTGGCACGGAGGCGCAGCGGTAGAGTTGCTGCCTTACAGCGTCAGAGACCCGGTTTTGATCCTGACTACCGGTGCTTGTCTGTACGGATTTGTACGTTCTCCCCGTGACCTGCGTGGGTTTTCTCCGGGATCTCAGGTTTCCTCCCACACGCCAAAGACGTACAGGTTTGTAGGTCAATTGGCTTGGTATGATTATAAATTGTCCCTAGTGTGTGTAGGGATGTACGGGGAGAACGTACAAACTCGGCACAGGCAGCACCCATAGTCAGGATCGAACCCGAGTCTCTGACAGTGTAAGGCAGTAGCTCTACCACTACGCCACCGTGCCTGCTGCCCTCCAACATTCAATCATGGCCGATCTATCTCTCACTCTCAACCCCAATCTCCTGCCTTCTCCCCGTAACCCCTGACATCCATGCTAATCAAGAATCTATCTATCTCTGCCTTAAAAATATCAATTGTCTTGGCTTCCACAGCCTTCTGTGGCAATGAATTCCACAGATTCACCACCCTCTGACTAAAGAAATTCCTCCTCACCTCCTTCCTAAAGGAACATCCTTTTATTCTGAGGCACTCAGCCATTCAATAACATTGAGCAAATCGCAAACGAACCACAACTCCACATTTAGATTCAGATTCATATTAGTTCACTGCTAAATAAACCCGGTGAAATGAAATGTCACTGTTTGCATGAAGCTCATGAGCAGCGTACATGGTAATGAAAAATGCAACAATAAATCTACATATTTAATATTAAAATAAAGTACAACATGGGCTTGTTTTCTTATTGTTTTTTGCACTAATGACTTGTTTTCCCCTAGCACCTTTCTTTTAAATGTCTTGCAGAATTCATGCATTATTTATGTTTTTGTGTGTTGCCTGAGCCCATGTTCCAGTGAAGGTAGACAAAAATGCTGGAGAAACTCAGTGGGTGAAGCAGCATCTGTGTTGCTGTAAACAAGATTTTCATTGTACTTGTACCTCACCGTACTTCTGTATATGAC
Source organism: Amblyraja radiata (assembly GCF_010909765.2). Lineage (NCBI taxonomy): Eukaryota > Metazoa > Chordata > Chondrichthyes > Rajiformes > Rajidae > Amblyraja > Amblyraja radiata. Next base: position 10,720,274 of record NC_045969.1, read on the forward strand.
ATAAGCTTGCTATATTTAAGAGGTAGTTAGATGTGGCCCTTGTGGCTAAAGGGATCAGGGGGTATGGAGAGAAGGCAGGTACAGGATACTGAGTTGGATGATCAGCCATGATCATATTGAATGGCGGTGCAGGCTCGAAGGGCTGAATGGCCTACTCCTGCACCTATTTTCTATGTTTCTATGTTTCTATGTAAGCTTGACTTAACTTGAAATACTATGATGAATGCAATAGAACAGAATGGGGCAGACACAGCTTCCAAGATGGCGCCCATCCCAAGCGACTAACTGCGTGCTAGCCACAGAGACAGATCTACAATCACACATTACAATCGCTCCACACTCTTAAATCTCCACTCCTCTATACACTGTAAATGGCATGATTGTAATCATGTATTGTCTTTCTGCTGACTGGATAGCACACAACAAAAGCTTTCCACTGTACCTCGGTACACGTGACAATGAACTAAACTGAACTAAGTCTTTAATAGTGCAGAAAATGCTGAGGTCCAATGACTGATTACGCGGATGAGTTAGAGATGAGGGTGAGAATGCCTGCCTGGAGCTCCAAGGGATTGAAGAGAGGAGAGGGAATGGCCAGGATGGAAGGCATCCTAGACAATACCTCCTGATGCAACACACCATGAACATGGACTGGTTAGAAGGAATTGAAGAGCCTGGGGGTAGACACAAAATGCTGGAGTAACTCAGCGGGACAGGCAGCATCAATGGAGAGAAGTAATGGGTGGCGATTCGGGTCGAGACACTTCTTCAGACCTGAAGTGCCTGTGTTGGACTGGGCTGCGTTCACTATTTTTTAAAGTATATTCTGCATAGAAACAGGCCCTTTGGCCCAACTTTGAATGAATGAATACTTTATGAATAAAGACTTTATGAATGAATTATTCGTTGGCATATGTGACAAGTCCCAGTGAAATTCTTTGCTTCCATACCCAAGGTATGCAATAGTCACCACATAAAGGGCACTGACAAACGTACAAAGTATCCCGCCAGACCCACCTATGCTCCATCTACATTAATTCCATCTGCCTGCTTTTAGCCCATCTCTCACTAAAACAATCCTATCCACCCAATCTCTGCAGGTTCAGGCCATCAAGATAAGAGAATTGCTATAACAGGCTAAGCTCTCTTATTTTTTAACAGTGATCTGGAATTTTAGATTCTCCCACAAGAGGCAACATCCATGGCAACTGGTGTCCCTCCCGTTATAGAGTCATAGAGTCTTATAACAAGGAAGGTCCTTCGGCCCAACTTTCCCACACCCGTCAACATGTCCCAGCTACACTAGTCTCACCTGCCTGCATTTGTCCCATATTCCTCTAAACCTGTCCTATCCATGTACCTGCCTAAATGTTTGTTAAATGCTGCAATAGTACCTGCCTCACCTAACTCCTCCAGCAGCTCGTTCCATACACCCACCACCCTTTGCGTGAAAACGTTACCCCTTAGTTACACCTATTCAATCTTTCCCCCTCACCTTAAACCTATTTCCTCTGGTCACGAGACTCTGTGCATCCAGCCGATCTATTCCTCTCATTATTTTGTATGCCTCTATACGATCACCCCTCATCGTCCTGCGCTCCAAGGAATAGAGTCCATGCCTGTTCAACCTCTCCCAATAGCTCAGGCCCTCAAGCTCTGGCAACATCATCGTAAATCCTCTCTGCACCCTTTCCAGTTTGTTGATCGTTCGTACCCAGTAGAAGTTTTGATATGGTCTCCATTCCATGACTCATTCAAAGTAACACATCTTGACTACCTTCTGCCAAGTTATGTGTCGACTCTTCAATAAGACCCCAAGCGTATGTTCAAACTCGTAATCTTCCTTACTACTGTTTCGCATGTACACATTGAGATCAAGTGATGTGTATAATATTTCCTGAATCTCTCATTGACCACAGTCATGGAGTCTTAGTGTGGAAACAGGCCCTTTGGCCCTACATCCACACCGGCCAATATGTCCCAACCACACTAGTCCCACCTGCTTGCGTATGGTCCATATCCCTCTAAACCAGTCCTACCCATGGACCTGTCTAAATATTTCTTCAGGCTAGTTTACTATAGCATGATAATTCTTTGAACTGTACACGTCTACAAATTGATATCTGATTTTCTCATCTCTGAATTCATCAGAAGAACCAAGTAATCATATAATCTCAACCTTGTTTTCTCATACCCTGTGTTTCAATGCCTTTCTTTCACTGTCCTGATTTCTTTGAACCAGATTCAGTCACGTCCTAAGCCTTCAGGGCACCAGCATTTTTGCAGGAGTGTTGAGTCAAGAGTGTTTTATTGCCATGCTATTTATTGCCTTTCGCTGTTCCTTGGTACACATGACAATAATAAACTAAACTAAACTAAATTCAGTCTAGCTACCTCCAGACTGCACCAAGTGCGAGAGGAAACTCTACCCGCTAGCATTGATTGTCCTCAGTGGCCTCTCACCTGGATAGTTGCCTTCCACCTGGCTCCTCCTGCCTTTCTTCCCAGGCTATCTTCCCCTAATGATGTGTTCTTGGGCCTATTTTCACTTTGCTAATGTGTAGGAAGGAACTGCAGATGCTGGTATACACCGAAGATAGACCCAAAATGCTGGAGTAATTCAGCAGAACAGGCAGCATCTCTGGAGAGAAGGAATGGGTGACGTTTCGGGTCAAGACAGGTCTGAAGAAGGGCCTCGACCCGTAACATCACCATCTCTGGAGAGAAGGAACCGGTGACATTTCATGCAGAAGGGTCTCGACCCGAAATGCCACCCATTCCTTCTCTCCAGAGATGCTGCCTGTCCCGTTGAGTTACTCCAGCATTTTGTGTCTATCTTCCCTTTGCTAACTTCCTGTTGGCACATAGCAACCCTAATGGGCCTGTCCCACTTAGGCTATTTTTAGGCGACTGCCGGCGACTGTCATAGTGGTAGCAGGTCGGCGAAAAACCGGCGACTGGACCCCCCTTCGACGTCAAATTTGAAATAGAATCATTTCTTTAACAACAAAACAAAAACCGAAGTCGCAGACGGTCTCTGAAAAATTTTCAACATGTTGAAAATCCAGCGGCGACCAGAAAGACGCTGCAACTCTTTGGGCGACTGAGGAGACTACTCACGACCACACAGGCGACACCCCGGCAACCATGTGGCGACAGCCTAGTCGCCTGTAGTCACCTAAAAAATCGCCTAAGTGCGACAGGCCCATTAGTCTGATGCACGTCTGCTTCAATAGAGCCCCACGCCCTGGATTCGAACCTACAAGCCCCCGAAGATGAGTTTGGGTTGGAGCCTCGAGGTCAGGGACAGGCCGAGGTTGTAGTCTCGAGGTCGGGCCGAGGCGGATGGTCCATGTTGCCGAGAACAAAGGGGGAACCCAGTGTGGGGGAAGCACTGAGAACAAAGGAGGACCCGGCATGGGGGGGGGGAGCACTGAGGACAAAGGGGGCCCCAGTGTACTTTTAGTAAAGGGCCTGTCCCACGGGCATGCGACCTGCATGCGGCAAGCGCGACCTAAAGGGCCGTTCCCACCAGCATGCGCCTGCATGCGGCAAGCGCGACCTAACGTGGTCGCTTGAGCCGTACAGCATGCGGCAAGCTCGACCAAACCAGAAGCGGGAGCCGCGCGGAAGTCGAGTGAGTGACACGCGTTGAGGCGGCTGTGCGCCGGCAGGCCGTTGCCGCGCGGAATTTTTAAACACGGTCGGTTTTTCGGAGCTCGGCGCGATGTCGGGACCAGCTCCGCACAACTCCATGCGGCTTAGGTTGCGCTTGCCGCATGCAGGTGCATGCTGGTGGGACCAGCCCTTTAGGTCGTGCTTGCCGCATGGAGTCGCATGCTTGTGGGACAGGCCCTTAACTTTGTCAGCACCTTTGTGGCGACTCTTTTGTGTACTTTGCATGCAAATACCAAGCGTGTCACCGCGCCTAGGCTAGGTGCAAGTGACAATAAAGCATTATTATCATCATCACAAGCAGCAGGCCCACGACACAGAGATCAGTTCACGAGCAGTGACCATTTAATGACCTTTGCAGGCGCCAATCGATTTTTAGCTGGGGCTCTCCGAGAATTAAATAATCGTTGGGCCTCAGCTGGCTAACCAAGCATTGATGAATTTCAAGCCCAAATTCTTTTATTCTTGCATGAAAGCGAAAGAAAATCCTTTGCAACGTAAATCCCTCGCATTGTTCAAATAGCGTTTTAATCTGGTGGCAGGTCCGTGAAGGGTAACTCATTTAAACCGGGATATTTAATTGCATCCAGAGCGAAATTGATTTTCCTTCTCTGTCTCCACGCCGCGAGTGAGAGAATATTATCGGAGGCTTCAACATGAAGGTCTGAGGCATTTTCCCGAAGCAGCACTGATAGGGGTCAGGACGGGCTGTTGTTATAGTAACCGTGTCAAGAAAAAAAACCCACCAGTCGCTGGGCTGGCTGATTAAAGGTGGGAAGGATTTTAGAGATCAAAAAGAAGATACTGATGGAGCTCTGAAACATTTCAAGACCCGGGCAGAGAGAAAAGAGAACTGAAAAGAAGCAAAGATCAAAGAAGTGCAGCGATTGTTATTCAATAGGTGAGCATTAAAGCTCTGATTCATTGGGCTCTGATTGATTTTTTTCCTCTCCGTTCATTAGTGTAAACTGCAGCCTCACTGGGGCACTGCCTGTGGGGCTGGACTCTGAGATCTTTAGAGTTGGCTTCTTGATGCAGCCTTAATGTAAGCAGGTGCAACCCTTTGAATCCATGTCATTGAGGGTAACAGCGTTAGAGTTTCCCAACAGAAGTACTTCACACAGATGTTGCTGCTGACGGTGTTAAAAATGCGGCTCTATTGTGTCCATCACCCTATGAATGTAACCTATAATGAGTGTTTGCCGGCACTGGGCCTGTACTCGCAGGAGTTTAGGAGAATGAGGTGGGGGACCTCATTGAAGCGTACAGAATAGTAAAAGGCTTGGATCGAGTGGATGTGGAGAGGATGTTTCCACTAGTGGGAGAGTCCAAAGCTGGAGGGTACAGCCTCAGAATTAAAGGACGTTCTTTTAGGAAGGAGATGAGGAAAATTTTCTTTAAAAGATTTTAAAAGGGAAATTTTTAGAAGATTGAGGGGGGATCTTATAGAAACTTACAAAATTCTTAAGGGGTTGGACAGGCTAGATGCAGGAAGATTGTTCCCGATGTTGGGGAAGTCCAGAACAAGGGGTCACAGTTTAAGGATAAGGGGGAAATCTTTTAGGACCGAGATGAGAAAAACATTTTTTCACAGAGAGTGGTGAATCTCTGGAATTCTCTGCCACAGAAGGTAGTTGAGGCCAGTTAATTGGCTATATTTAAGAGGGAGTTAGATGTGGTCCTTGTGGCTAAAGGGATCAGGGGGTTTGGAGAGAAGGCAGGTACAGGATACTGAGTTGGATGATCAGCCATGATCATATTGAATGGCGGTGCAGGCTCGAAGGGCCGAATGGCCTACTCCTGCACCTATTTTCTATGTTTCTATGTTTCTTTCGTCAGAGGGTGGTGAATCTGTGGAATTCTTTGCCATAGAAGGCTGTGGAGGCCAAGTCAGTGGATATTTTTAAGGCAGAGGTAGATAGATTCTTGATTAGTACAGGTGTCGGAGGTTATGGGGAGAAGACAGGAGAATGGGGTTCAGAGGAAGAGATAGATCAGCCGTGATTGAATGGCAGAGTAGATTTGATGGGCCAAATGGCCCAATTCTACTCCTATTCCTTATGACCTTATAATAATAATTTTATAATAATTACTATTTATATAGCACTTTTCATACACTTGAATGCAACCCAAAATGCTTTCCACAAAAACACAGGTCTAAACAAAAATAAAATAAAAAACAGTAAGGACATAGTCAATTAATAGCATAAAAAGCACAGATTTATATAAAATTAAAAAGAAAAAAATTTCAAGCGTGTAAGAGGACAAAAAAACAAAAACACTGAGCTCAAATACAGAGTCCTATATATTATATGATTTTAATGAGCTGCTGAAGTGGATGCTGAGATAAATACAAGAGAATAAAGATAATTTTTACAATGTCATCAGAAGAAGTAAAGTCAGTTAAAAGCTTGATTGAAAATGATTTATGTATAATATTCCCTTGCACATGTATGCAAGATTCTTCTGCAGTTGTATCGGGCTCTGGTGAGACCACATCTGGAGTATTGTGTACAGTTTTGGTCTCCTAATTTGAGGAAGGACATCCTTGTGATTGAGGCAGTGCAGCGTAGGTTCACGTGATTGATCCCTGGTATGGCGGGACTGTCATATGAGGAAAGATTGAAAAGACTAGGCTTGTATTCACTGGAGTTTGGAAGGATGAGGGGGATCTTATAGAAACATATAAAATTATAAAAGGACTGGACAAGCTAGATGCAGGAAAAAAATGTTCCCAATGTTGGGGGAGTCCAGAACCAGGGGCCACAGTCTTAGAATAAAGGGGAAGCCATTTAAGACTGAGGTGAGAAAAAACATTTTCACCCAGAGAGTTGTGAATTTGTGGAATTCCCTGCCACAGAGGGCAGTGGAGGCCAAGTCACTGGATGGATTTAAGAGAGAGTTAGATAGAGCTCTAGGGGCTAGTGCAATCAAGGGATATGGGGAGAAGGCAGGCACGGGTTATTGATTGAGGACGATCAGCCATGACCACAATGAATGGCGGTGCTGGCTCAAAGGGCCGAATGGCCTCCTCCTGCACCTATTTTCTATGTTTCTATGTTTCTATGATCGCCTAGCTGGGACAACTCAGTTCAGTTTCAGTTTCAGTTTAGTTTATTGTCACGTATACCGAGGTACAGTGAGACGCTTTGTTGCGTGCTATCCAGTCAGCGGAAAGACAATACATGATTACAATCGATCCATTTACAGTGTATAGGACATGAAAAGGGAATAACGTTTAGTGCAAGGTAAAGCCAGCAAAGACTGATCAAGGATAGGTCACCAAAGTGGTAGAGAGTAGTACAGAATGCTCTCTGGTTGTGGTAGGATGATTCGGTTGCCAGATAACACCTGGGAAGAAAGCAGATTTAGGCCATTCGCCCCTTTAAGTCTATCGTGGCTGATCTATCTCTCCATCCTGAACCCATTCTCCTGTGTTCTCCCCATAACCTCTGACAACCGTAGTAATCAAGAATCTATCTATCTCTGCCTTAAATATATCCATTGACATGGCCTCCGCAGCCTTCTGTGGCAATGAATTCCACGGATTCACCACCCTCTGACTAAAGGAATTTCTCTTTATCTCCTTCCTGAAGTAAGGTCCTTTAATTCTGAGGCTATGACCTCTGATCTTAGACGCTCCCACTAGTGGAACCATCCTGTGTACATCCATTCTATCCAGGTATTTCACTAAAATATTCATCCTTGCTTACAGATTTGGTGATGAGTGACAAACTTTATCTCTACAGGCTTCCAAGGTGTTTGCAAGCTCTCCATCTCTGGCGTGATAATTCCCCTGATTTGTATTGCACCACCACCAGCCACTATACCTTTAGCTGCCTAGACTTTAACTACAGGAATTCTCTCCCACAGAAGGTAGTTGAGGCCAGTTCATTGGCTATATTTAAGAGGGAGTTAGATGTGGCCCTTGTGGCTAAAGGGATCAGGGGGTATGGAGAGAAGGCAGGTACAGGATACTGAGTTGGATGATCAGCCGTGATCATATTGAATGGCGGTGCAGGCTCGAAGGGCCGAATGGCCTACTCCTACACCTATTTTCTATGTTTCTAATACTTCTCTTTACTTCCTATTCCCCTTTAAAACAGTCCTTGCAAACCTACCTCCTTGACCAAACCTTTGGACATCTTAATATGCCCTTAAGTGCCTCAGATCAGTTTTTTCTGCCTAAACTCCAACACGATGGGCGACATGATGGCGCAGCGGCAGAGTTGCTGCCTTACAACGCCAGAGACCCAGGGTTGATCCTGACTACAGGTGCTGTCTGTACGGTGATTTTACGTTCTCCCAAAGGTTGCCAACTTTCTCACTCCCAAATACGGGACAAATTCCCGACAGCAATTCGTTGACCGACTCGGCCGTGGCTGGGTAAATGATGAGTTGGCCCGGGTGCTGGACTGCCCACAAAGCCCAGCCGATGGGCTAGCTGAGGCGTTTTGGCCCGGGCGCTGAACTTTGCACGCGACGTCGCGTGGCCCAGGCCAAAACTCCTTGGCTGGCCCGCCGGCAGGGCTTTGTGCTCTGCTGCACGCAAAGTCCGGCACCCCATCCAACTCATGAACCGATGATCGGCCATGAGAAGGAGGGGTGGTGGTGTCAGCGGTAAGCGAAGGTCCGAAGGTCGGACAGCTGGCCAAGCTGCCGACTGACAGGGCCACGGCTGCACTACATCGGGACGGGTGAGGCGGGGCCGGACCCGACAGTCCCCTCGACCCGAGTAGTAGCAGTCAAATACGGGACAAGGGCAGTCCCGTACGAGACAAACCAATTTAGCCCAATGTCCCGGCTAATACGGGATAGTTGGCAACCCTAATTCTCCCCGTAACTTTCCCCAAGGTCTTCGATTTCCTCCCACATTTCAAAGACGTACAAGTTTGCAGATTAATTGGCTTGGTGTAGGGTAAAAATAGTCTCTGGTTTGTGTAGGGTAGTGTTAGTGTGCAGGGATCGCTGGTCGGTGTGGACTTGTGGGCCGAAGTGCCTGTTTCTGCGCTGTAACTTTAAACTAAACTAAAACTATTCTAAATGATGCTTCAGTTGTTTTGTTATTTTCTAAGAACTTTATTAATGCATGTCTTTATTTAACACTGTAAAAATATTCTGCATAATGATAAACTCCCTTTAAAATATAATTATGATTCTTAGGTGGCTCTTTGCAATGGTTTCTTTTAAATAATTGCATTGCAAAAGTAATGCATTTAATATTTTGTGATGGGCAAGAGAAAGGTCAGTCTATTCACGGCTGCAAAATGCCTGTAACTGCACGAAATGAAACAGCGTAACTATAATCTTTCACGAGCTTCCATTTACCACTGGTAAGTGCCTAGCGATTTGTCTAATTTCCCTTTATCTGTCACTATAACTGCGTAGAACATTGCTTCCTACAACCCCCGAACCCGTACAACAAAGGGAACATCAGATGAGAGAGACAGCAGTAATGGGACAAGGAGAGTTTCAGCTGACAGGGGGATTTTTGGCAAGGTAAGAAGGGATGTTTACTGACACAAGATGCGAGCTCCCAGCTGGCTCTGATGTGGCGTGCGACTGATTTCTGCTTGATCAATGCACTGAAGGAAATAAAGCCCAGTTTTGCTGTTACTTTTGAACAACTTGTTCTCGGCTTTAATCATTAACAGCTCCGGTTTGCATTCCGACAGCACTTTTAATGTGCTTGATGTTCGTCCACGCGTTATCAGACGGAATTTAACAGCGATCCACATAAACATAGGGAGATGAGGATCGGGAGCAGTGTGTGTCACATTGCCCCTCAGGCCTACACCACCTTGACGATCCACAAGGCCTCAACTCAATTTTCCCGACGTTTCTCCCAATCTTTGATTTCTGCAAAATATACCAATTCTCATCCTTCGATGTAGAAGCATAGAAAATAGCTGAAGCTTGGCTCTTGGTTCTTAAGCTTTTCTATTTGGCTCGCTAAGCAATATACATCATGATCATGGATGATCATTGAAATTCATTATCCCATCCCCGCTCCAGTGGTGCAGCAGTAGAGTTGCTTCCTTACAGCACCAGAGACACAGGTTCAATCCTGACTACGGGTGCTGTCTGTATGGAGTTTCTACGTTCTCCCTATAACCGTGTGGGCGTTCTTGTGCTGCGGTTTCATAAGGTCATAAGCGATGGGAACGGAATTAGGCCATTTGGCCATTCAAGACTACTACGCCATTCAATCACGGCTGATCTCTCTCCTCCCCCAACCTCATTCTCCTGCCTTCCCTCCATAACCTCTGACACCCGTACTTATCGAGAATCTATCAATCTCCACCTTAAAAAATATCCATTGACTTGGCCTCCACAGCCTTCTGTGGCAAAAAATTCCACAGATTCACCGCCCTCTGACTTAAGTTTCCTCCCACATTCCAATGATATGCAGGTTTGTAGGTTAATTGGCTTCTGTAAATTGTCCCAGCGTATAGGATAGAACTAGTGATCGGATGATCGTTGGTCGGCGCGGACGGTGGGCTGAAGGGTCTGTTCCAGGCTGTATCTCTAAACTAATCACCCTCGATTCCTCGAACACTTCTGGATTCCTCAAACGGCCATGGTGGCGCAGTGGTAGAGTTGCTCCCTTCCAGCGAACCCAGCGCAGGAGACGCGGGTTCGATTGTGACTACGGGTGCTGTGTGTTTTCTCCGAGATCTTCGGTTTCCCCATACACTCCAAAGACGCACAGCTTTGTAGGTTCATTGGCTTGGAAAACGTAAAAATTGTCCCTAGTGGGTGTAGGATGGTGTTAATGTGTGGGGATTGCTGGTTGGTGCGGGCCCGGAGGGCCGAAGGGCCTGTTTCCGTGCTGTGTCTCTAAACTAAACTAAACTAAGAACAATCTATCACTGCTTCCACAGCGCTCTGAGGTAGATAATTCCAACAATACAAAAACCCTTTGAGAAATGAAATTGCTTCTCGAGGATGTTTTATCCCAAGAAGATCATGAACTTGGTGAAGAAAGGAGATTTTCAAGGAGTGACTTAAAGGTGTTGGAGAAGCAAGAGGTTTAGGAAGGAATTGCCAGAGCTTAGAGTCCAAGCAGCTGGAAGCTGCGGAGGTTAACACCATCTCAGTGTGCAAGAATTGGAGGATACAGAATGATTGATTTTTTTAATGTAACTATAAATATAAAATGTGCTCATGGCCACAGGCCTCATGCACCTCCGCAACATGTCCTCCTATATCTTCAAGTTTAGTTTAGTTTAATAATGGCTTAGTTTAGTTTAGTTTATCGATACAGTGTGGAAACAGGCCCTTCGGCCCACCGAGTCCGTGCCGATCAGCGATCATCCGTACACCAGCAGTATCCTACACTCTAGGGACAATGTACAATTTTGCCAAATCCAATTAACCTACGAACTTGTACTTCTTTGGAGTGTGGGAGAAATTCAGTAAACCCACGCAGGTCACGGGGAGAAGGTACAAACTCCGTACAGACAGCACCCGTGGTCAGGGTCGAACCTGGGTCTCTGACGTTGTTGGGCAGCAACTCTACCGCTGCGCCACCGTGTGGCCCCAAAGTAGCATTTCAGTGCAGTGTCGAGGAACTGCCCCTTATCGTTGAGATGGAAGTTTGCAAGGGAACATCACAGGCAGGCGCTAGAGTAATGCAGGCACCCAAATAAGCATATATCGCCTGGGTTTTGGGCTCTTTTGTTCCAACACATCACCTTGAAACCATCAAATATGATACTGTTATTTAACTCTTCATCAACGTACAAAATGGGATCTGTTACCCAGTAATTCATTGCTGGTAAAACCTCGCAATACTCAGACTTCTCAGCAAGGCCTAAGTTGGTCACTTACTGCCAGGCCGCCTAGATTGTTGGTCGATGTGGACTCGATGGGCCGAAAGGCCTGTTTCCGCACTGTATCTCTAAACAAAACTAAGAAAAGCAGAGAAGGGATGGGGTTAGATTTGGAGGAGAAATACGATTTCAAATGGGGCAAGTGGAAGTTAGTAGGATTAGGATTAGGTTTATTAAACTGTGCTGAGGTAGAGTGCAAAAGCTTTGTTTCACGTGCTATCCCCCCAGATCAGATGATACTAAATACAATCAAGTCAAACTCAAATACAATAGATAAAGAGAAGCATAAGAGTGCAGAATATAATTCTCAGCACTGTAGAGTATCAGTTCTCTAGGCAAACTCCAATGTCTGCAATGGGGTAGAGGTGAATCGGACAGTCACCCTAGGTTACTGGGGAAGTCCAGGACAAGGGGGTCCTGCTTAAGGATAAGGGGGAAATCCTTTAAAACCGAGATGAGAAGAACTTTTTTCACACAGAGAGTGGTGAATCTCTGGAACTCTCTGCCACAGAGGGTAGTCGAGGCCAGTTCATTGGCTATATTTAAGAGGGAGTTAGATGTGGCCCTTGTGGCTAAGGGGATCAGAGGGTATGGAGAGAAGGCAGGTACGGGATACTGAGTTGGATGATCAGCCATGATCATATTGAATGGCGGTGCAGGCTCGAAGGGCCGAATGGCCTACTCCTGCACCTAATTTCTATGTTTCTATGTTTCTATATTATGTTCAGAAGCCTTATATCAGAGGGGCAGAGGTTGTTCCTGAGTCTGGTGGTGCGTGCTTTCAAGCTTCTGTACGTTAACCCCACGGGAACGGGGAGAAGGAGGAATGACCAGGATGGTTCAAATGGGTTTGATGGACTAATATTCCTGCATGTGATAGGCATGGCTACTGGATTTAAACGTTTTCCCCAGACCATCATGTATTCTAGCCACAATGTGCATTTTAAGGTGTATATGTACGAATGTGTACGTTCTAACCTATATATTAGTGTGTACTTTACATACACCAGACTGTACAATGACCCATGCTTTATGTGTAGGAAGGAACAGCAGAGGCTGGTTTAAACCGAAGGTAGACACAAAAAGCTGGAGTAGCTCAGCGGGTCAGACAGCATCTCTGGAGAAAATGAATAGGTGATAGAAACATAGAAATATAGACAAATAGGTGCAGGAGGAGGCCATTCGGCCCTTTGAGCCAGCACCGCCATTCATTGCGATCATGGCTGATCGTCCCCAATCAATAACTCGTGCCTGCCTTCTCCCCATATCATAATAATAATAATAAATTTTATTTGCGGGCGCCTTTCAAAGTCTCAAGGACACCTTACAGAAAATTAACAAGAGAGAAAAAACATATAGTCAGAGTAAAATAAATAATAAGGACATCACCAATACACAAATTAAAGACAGAATTCGCTCCAAAGACAAAAATCAAAAACACAATATGAAGAGAGAGCAGCGGCAGCTAAAGCGCGCCAGCGCCCACTCTCTCTTCCGACAGCCATCTTGGACACAAACTAACATATTCACATTACACATAAAAAATCATCCCCCCACAGTGGATACCACTGTGGGGGAAGGCACAATGTCCAGTCCCCATCCCCAGTTCTCCCAAAGTCAGGCCTATTGAGGCCTCCGCTATTGCCTCTACGGAGGCCCGATGTTCCTGGCCGTTCTGGCCGGGTGCTGTTGCCGCGGCGTCGGGAGAGTCCTTTCAGCGGCTGGGCCACCTGGAACGGCCGCTTCCTAACTGGGGACCGCGGCTTCTGAAGCCGACAAGGCCGCGCCGGTTTGGAGCTCCCAGGCTCACGATGTTAAAGTCGGAGCCGCCCGCTCCGCTCCGCAGACCCGCAGCCCGAAGGTGTTGATCTCAGTGGTCACAGCTCACCGGAGCTCCAGCGTGTCGATCCAGCGCAGCGACCCAGGCAAGGCATCGCCCACTCCGCTCCGCGATAGCGCTCCAGCGCTGTGCCGCCATTGAAGCTGAGGTGCTGGGCGGTCCCCGCCAGGAAACGGCGCTCCACGCCCAGCTGGTAGGCCACGAGGACGGGTCGATGGGGCAGCCTGGAGAAAAAGCTGCCTCACCGACCAGGTAGGGACCTAGAAATATTATTACCCCCTACCCCCCACATTAAAAAGACTATCTCTCCCACAAACAGGGCCAGGACTAACTAAAACTGCAAAAAAAAAGTGAATTAAACGGACGGCTGCTGGTTAGCAGCCGTTCCCCAAGATGGCTCCTCCCAACCCAAGAGCTCTATATAACTCTCTCTTAAATCCATCCAGTGATTTGGCCTCCACTGCCCTCTGTGGAAGGGAATTCCACAAATTCACAACTCTCTGGGTGAAAAGGTTTTTTCTCACCTCAATTTTAAATGGCCTCCCCTTTATTCTAAGACTGTGGCCCCTAGTTCTGGACTCGCCCAACATTGGGAACATTTTTCCTGCATCTAGCTTGTCCAGTTCTTTTATATGCTTGTCCAGTCCATTATATGTTTCTATAAGATCCCCCTCATCCTTCTAAACTCCAGTGAATACAAGCCTAGCCTTTTCAATCTTTCCTCATATGACAGTCCCGCCATCCCAGGGATCAATCTCATGAACCTACACGGCACTGCCTCAATCACAAGGATGTCCTTCCTCAAATTAGGAGACCAAAACTTTACGCACTGTGATGTTTCGGGTCGAGACCCTTCTTGACAGGTAAGGTCTTTTCTTCGCCGACAGTGCTTTACATTTGTATGGGGCGACACAGTATTGAATTATTCCACCCTTGTCGCCATACTGTGATATTTTCCAGATCATTGCAAAGCATGTTGCACAAGGGGTTACGAGGAGGAAATTGAACAATTAGCAGTAGTTAGCGTATGTCGAAGATGGACACAAAATGCTGGAGTAACTCAGCAGGACAGGCAACACCTCTGGAGAGAAGGAATGGGTGACGTTTTTGGTCGAGACCCTTCTTGGGAGACCAGGGTGGGTCTGAAGAAAGGTCTCGACCCGAAACATCACCCATTCCTTCCCTCCAGAGGTGCTGCCTGACCCGTGGAGTTGCTCCAGCATTTTGTGCCTATCTTCGGCTTAAACCAGCATCTGCAGTAGTGTATGTGTTCAACCATGAGAGGGCGCTGTTAATATAACAAGCCTTTCTGTGGGAATGTCGCAGTCAGTACCTGTAGTGTGGAAACCACCTCGTCTCCCATCTCCTTGGTGGACACGATGTAACGGAACATCCTCTCGGGATCAATGATGGTGTCTTCCTTCTCCCAGCGGACAATGATGGGCTTCTCCCCGTGAGCGGTGCAGCTGACCTCTTTCTTCTGGCCCTGGGTCGCCAGGGTGGTGTTTGGATAAGACGTGATCATGGCCGGTACTGCAGAGACAAAAAGCAGGCACATTGGTCAGTCCGAGTTGGGAGAGAAGGCCGAGATAAATTGGATTCTTCCTTGGAGGATGCAAATGATTCTTGATTAGAACAGGTGTCAAGGGTTACAGGGAGAAGGCAGGAAAATGGGATTCGGTGGCAGAGGTCAGGCATGATTGAATTATGAGGAGAGGTTGGGCAGGCAGGGACTTTATTCCTTGGAATGTAGGAGACTGAGGACTCATCTTATAGAGGTATATAAAATCATGAGCCCTAAATAGAGTGAATGCATCCGGCCTTTTTCCCAGCGCCGGAGAATCAGGAATTATAGGGAATAAGTGTAAGGTGAGAGGGGAGAGAATGAATAAAAATTTGAAGGGCAGCTTTTTCTCAAAGAGGCTGGTGAGAATATGGAAGAACCTGCCAAAGGAAGTGATTGAGGCAGCTGCTATAACATTTAAAAGACATTTGGACAGGAACGAGCATAGATGGGCAAGGAAGTTGGGCCGAAGGGCCTATTTCTGTGCTGTTTGACCCATTGAGACCAACAAATATTCTGCAAAATCCATCAAAGAACAGTACGAAGGGGAAAAAAACGTGTTAGCATTCTTTTTATTTGTGAGGTTCTGGCTGGGAGAATGTTATTAGTTATTAGAATTTGCGACTTCTCTTTAACACGTACTATGAAATTCTTAATGGTGTCTTAAGCTCCAGCTTCCTCTTCAATATCTGTTCCCTCTGTTCCATAAGCGCAGCACGGTGGAGCAACAGTGGAGTTGCTGCCTTACAGCGCCAGAGGCCCAGGTTCGATCCTGACTACGGGTGCTGTCTCTACCTAGTTTGTACATTCTCCCTGTGACCACGTGGGTTTTCCCCGGGTGCTCCGGTTTCCTCCCACACTCTAAAAACGTGCAGGTTTGTTGGTGAATTGGTTTTAGTAGAAAATTGTAAATTGTCCCTGGTGTAATTGTAAATTATCCTGTCCCAGGATAGCGCACTCCGCCATTCAATCATGGCTTCTGTAAATTGTAATATGTCCCTAGTGTGTAGGATAGTGCTAGTGTACCTCAAATATAGGAACAAAGAGGTCCCTCTGCAGTTGTACAGAGCCCTAGTGAGACCACACCTGGAGTATAGTGTTGCAGTTTTGGTCCCCTAATTTGAGGAAGGACATTCTTGCTATTGAGGGGGTGCAGCGTAGGTTTACAAGGTTAATTCCCGGGATGGCGGGACTGTCATATGCTGATAGAATGGAGCAGCTGGGCTTGTACACTCCGGAATTTAGAAGGATGAGAGGATATCTCATTTTTAACATATAAGATTGTTAAGGGCTTGGACACGCTAGAGGCAGGAAACATGTTCCCGATGTTGGGGGAGTCCAGAACCAGGGGCCACAGTTTAAGAATAAGGAGTAAGCCATTTAGAACGGAGACGAGGAAACACTTTTTCTCATAGAGAGTGGTGAGTCTGTGGAATTCTCTGCCTCAGAGGGCAGTGGAGGCTGGTTCTCTGGATGCTTTCAAGAGAGAGCTAGATAGGGCTCTTTAAAATAGCGGAGTCAGGGGATATGGGGAGAAGGCAGGAACGGGGTACTGATTGGGGATGATCAGCCATGATCACATTGAATGGCAGTGCTGGCTCGAAGGGCCGAATGGCCTACTCCTGCACCTATTGTCTATTGTCTATTGTACGGGGTAATCGCTGGTCAGCGCGGACCCAGTGAGCCGAAGGCCCTGTTTCCACGCTGTATCGCTAAAGTCTACAGTGGAAACACAGACGAAGCGCTGGGCTGAAGAGTCAAACTTTCCTGCATGTCAAATGCTGTCATGTAATCGGCAGTCGTGTTGCCAGACACTTTGTGCCTCTGCATTAGCCAGCGTGTCCCAGAGAATAATGAGGGAGAAATAAGAGACTCTGATGGTTACCACTGTTCTGTCATTGAGTTTGTCATTGGAGGAGCTTTGAACAAAATTGCAGCTCCAAACTTGAAGCATGCAGTAAGGGCTTTGACAGCTTGTTAGTTTACTCTGGTTGTCATTGTCCAGGCTGCAAGGAAGATTTTTTTTAAAATCTCGACGCTGTAAAAACATCTTGCTGTTTTGCTTGCTGAAATCTGTGCAAGGCGCGAGCAATGACTTCCCGTCACTGCTTGCAGTTTGCCGAGGTTTTACCTCCCGGACTCATCTTATCTCTCAGTCTTCTCAGCTTCGCAGTCACCTGGCGACAGATTGGCCAACGAGAGATGCCGTGTCTATTGCCCTTGGTCAAACTGCGACCTGCGTGGGTTTTTCTCCCGGACCTTCGGTTTCCTCCCGCACTCCAAAGACAGTTCTGTACATCTTCGGAGTGTGGGAGGAAACCGGAGCACCCGGAGAAAACCCACGCAGGTCACGGAGAGAAAGTACAAACTTCGTACAGTTTTGTAGATTAATGGGCTTGATGTAAATGTAGAATTGTCCCTAGTGTGTGTAGGGTAGAGTTAATGTGCTGGCATAGCTGATCGTGGGCCGAAGGGCCTGCTTCCGCGCTGTATCTCTAAACCTGGCTGAAGCCCCTTCTCCCTCTCCACCATCATGATGGCCCCACCACTTCTCACTCTGTTTGCATTTAAATCCCAGGTGGGCACAGGCCAATTGCAAATTGGGGGAACAGCACCTCATATTTAGCTTGGGCAACTTACAACCCAGCGGCATGAACATTGATTTCCCCAACTTCAAGTAACCCTTGGCTTCTGTTACCCTCTCTCCATCCCTTCCCCTCCCTAGTTGTCGTGCTAGTTTCACAGTCGTCCTACTGACCTTCACTGTTTGTATCACCCGTTATCACCTCCACAGCCAACAACGGACCATTGTGGGCTCCACCTTTCTTTGTCCATTTCTGCTGGCTTTGATTTGTCCTTTCGCATACCTTCCCTTCATTTGGTCTATGTACCTTTTCATATCTCTCCTCTCCCCTTTGACTCCCGGTCTGAAGAGGAGGTCTCGACCCTGAAACGTCACCTATTCCTTTTCCTTAGAGATGCTGCCCGACCCGCTGAGTTTCTCCGGATTTTTGTGTCTATCTTTGGCGTAAACCAGCATCTGCAGTTCCTTCCTACACAGATATCATCTCCTCTGTTTCACTTTAAGGAATGGATATGCCTTGCAGCACAAGAACTGGATCCTTCGGCCCACAATCTCTGTGCTGACTATGGCACAAACTCAAATTGCTTGGTTAGCATGAATGAGTTGGGCCGAAGGGCCAGTTTCCATGGTCTATGACTCCATGACTTTATACCATCCTTTTGGGTGGAATGCTCCTAATTTTGACAGTCCAGACTGCGATCAATTAAACCATGGACAGACCAGCCTGCATGTTGGTTCAAGAACTTCAGTTGGAGAGCAGCACAGTGCTGCTGTTGCCTCACACCTCCAGTCACTTGGGTTCAATCCCTGCCTCCAGGGCGCTGTCTGCGTGGAGTTTGCACGTTCTCCATGTGACCATTTCCTCTGGTTAACATAGAAACATAAGCATAGAAAATAGCTGCAGGAGTAGGGCATTCAGCCCTTCGAGCCAGCTTCATATGATCACGGATGATCATCCAAAATCAGCACCCCGTTCCGGCTATCTTCCTCTATCCCTTGACTCCGTTAGCCCATAGAGCTATATCTAACTCTCTCTTGAAAACATCCAGTGAATTGGCCTCCACTGCCTTCTGTGGCAGAGAATTCCACAGATTCACAACTCTCTATGTGAAAACGTTTTTCCTCAACTCAGTCCTAAATGGCCTACCCCTTATTCTTAAACAGTCACCCCTGGTTCTGGACTCCCCCGACATCGGGAACATTTTTCCTGCATCTAGCCTGTCCAATCCTTTAAGAATTGTATGTGTTTCTATAAGAAACATATAACATACCCGATTGCTCCAGTTTCCCCTTCCAAAGATGTGCAGGTTGGTCGGTTAATTGGCCACCGTTTGTTGACCCTGAGTACGTAGTGAATACTAGACTTCGTGGGGAGTTGATGGGAAAATGTGGAAGGAATTTTAAAAAAGGAGAGTGCAAATGGAGGGTTGATGGTTGGCACAGATTTAATGGGCTGAAGGGCCTCTTTCCATGCTGTCTGACTGTGCTGAATGCTCCCAGTCTTTCGAGGAGCCACATGACAATGTTGGATAACCCCGTCAACACCAAGATATTTTGGAGACAACCTCTGCCATAATGTTGGACACTAATGCAATATAAGAACATGTGCAGGATAGTGTTTTTGAGATACAGATGCAGAGATGAATGTGGCTGTTTCTATAGAGAAATAAAAGTTCTATGGGGAAGGGCGGCATAGTGGCGCAGAGGTAGAGTTGCTGCCTTACAGCGCCAGAGACCCAGTTTCGAGCCTGACTCTGGGTGCTGTCTGTACGGAGTTTGTATGTTCTGCCCTTAACCTGCGTGGGTTTTCTCCAGGTCCTCTGAATTCAAGTTAGGTGTTGCTCTTAGGGCTAAAGGAATTAAGGGATATGGGGAGAAAGCAGGAACGGGGTACTGATTTTGGATGATCAGCCATGATCATATTGAATGGCGGTGCTCGCTCGAAGGGCCGAATGGCCTACTCCTGCACCTATTTTCTATATTTCTACCTTTTCCTCCCACTCTCCGAAGACATACATGTTTGTGGACTTGATAAATTTGTAAATTGTTCCATGTGTGTGTAGGATAGTGTTAGCGTATGGGGTGATCGCTGGTCGGTGTGGACTCAGTGAGCTGAATGGCCTGTTCTGGCGCTGTATCTCTAAACTAAACTAAACTAAATAGTTCAAAATAACTTTCACCACCATGCGATACATCTGAAAGCAGGGGAGGAAATCGCTATCAAAACATGGGAAGGACACAATTTCTTGGTGGCCGCATGTGCACACACACACACACGCGAGGCTTCGGTCGTGGACCTTGTGGACGGTAACATCGGGAGCTGACCTGGTTAGTGACCGAATCCGAACTCCAGCAACAGCAGCTTCGTCCACCCCGAATCGTGGGGCTTCAATCAGCCTGTTTGAGGACCTTTCATCGTCCGGCGGGGCTTAAAACTTCCATCTCCCAACATCTTCAACATTGGGAGCCTCGATCGCCTCGACGCAGCAATTTGACCGCAGGGCGGTGGAAGATCGCGCGGCTGATTTTAAGACGCGCCGGGCGATGAAAGGCCCCGCGAACGGGCCGATTCAAGCTCCGCTCTATGATCTTTGCTCCACCAGGACGTCTCCCTCCTCCAATCAGTGCGCTTAATCCTCAGTCCCACCCCCCTACTTCCGCCTCTGACCGACACCTCCCTCCTCCAATCATCGCGCTGAATCATCATGTCCCCCCACTGCCTACTGACCGAGGTCTCTCTCGTCTAATCGGTGCCCACGATCATCAGTCCCACCCCCACTGTCGCGCGGAAAGCGGAGATTTTTAATAGATTTTTATTTCACCAAATTTCAAAATCCGGATTACAAAAAATGGGGGGGGGGGGGATTTGTCCCTGTCCCCCCTGTCCCCCTCGGGATTTCCGCCCATGTCCAAAAGTCAGTACCTGCAATAGTGCAGCACTCTCTCAACAAACCAACCTCCCTTCTATTGACTCCATCTATATCTCAGACTGCCTCGGCAAGGCCAGCAGCATAATCAAGGACGGGTCGCACCTTGGCCACTCCCTCTTCGCCCCTCTCCCCTCAGCCAAAAGGGGAGTGGATGAGAAAGTGGGATAACATGGTACGAGTGTGAACAGGTAATGAATTCTTGACGTAGATTCAGTGGACGGAAGGGCTTATTTTCATGCTGTGTGACTCTGAAACTCTAGGAGATGCAAGTCTTGAGAAACTTCTGCCTGAGAATTGAAGATGATTGTCCAACAATGCTCCAAAATCGGAGTTTGAAAATCCAAAATTGAAGTGTGAAAAGGCACAACTCCAGATTTGGCGACAGTTTCTTCCCAGCTGTTATCAGGCAACTGAACCATCCCACCACAACCAGAGAGCAGTGCTGAACTATCATCTACCTTAATGGTGACCCTTGGACTATCCTTGATCGGACTTCACTGGCTTTACCTTGCACTAAACGTTATTCCCTTATCATGTATCTATACCATGCAAATGGCTCGATTGCAATCATGTATTGTCTTTCCGCTGACTGGATAGCACGCAACAAAAGCTTTTCACTGTACCTCGGTATACGTAACAATAAACTAATCTGAACAATAGACCTCTGCTAGAGTGTCCTTGGTTTTCCCATTTCAAAGGAACCTTCAGTGAAACCGCAACATTAGCTATTCAATGTAAGGAAGTTGGTGGGTTTCTGAGCGATGCCACCTTATTACAATGCTGCTCATCTTACAGGTAAATCAGCCTTTAGTATGTTTGTTGCCAAAACTATTATTTTAATGGCTGACACATTAGATCTACCGGCTGATATATTTCCCACGTTAATATTAAAATGCACCAAATTTGTCAAAAAAACAGTGTTGATTCTCTGCTAGAGTGTCTTGCATTCAAAATCTATGTGCATAAATCTCGCTGCTTGTTCCGAGCATGGTCTGTGAACAAGATGAAACGGAGTAACAGATTAATCTTTGGCATATTTGAGCATTAAACAGAGAGATTTTCCTGCTTGCAATGCTTCGAGATTTATTTAGAGTCTTGCATGAAACAAACGAATGTGTGCTTACAAGTCAAGTCAAATTTAAATGATCAAAATGTTATCCTTTCTATTTGCTGGGGGAATTAAATACAAAAGTAGGGAGGTTGTGTTTCTATTATGCTTTGGTAAGAGCGCATCTGGAATATCCTGTACTGTATTGGTCTTCTTATAGTCATAGATACATACAGCACGGAAAAAGGCCCTTTGGCCCATCGAGTCTGTGCTGACCATCATGCACACGTTTACGCTAATCCTTCATTACTCCCATATTTTCCCCATATTCTCATGATCCCCTACCTGGATTCCACCATTACACCTACACACTTGGGGCAATTTACTGATTCCAACCAACCAACACACCAGCCCACCTATGGGATGTGAGTGGAAACCAGAGCACCACATGGTGACAGACTGGGAGAATGTAGAAACTCCACACAACATTCAATATCAGGATTGAATCCAGGTCTCTGCCGCTACGCCCAAATGTACCCTTAGTTAAGACAGACGCAAAAAGCTCGAGTAACTCAGCGGGACAGGCAGCATCTCTGGGGAGAAGGAACGGGTGACGTTTCGGGTCGAGACCCTTCTTCAGACTGTCTATACATCCCCAATCCTTTTGTGTATTTTGTGTTTTATGACTGTTGGCAGATCAATCTCCCTCCTGGGATAAATAATGTTCTATCGTATTGTATCGCATCGTATCGTATGGTAGTTAAGCAAGAATGGACATGCTTTGAAAACAGATCAGAGGTTTCCGATCTGCCATTTAGACAGACAGACATCAGTCAGTTAATAGAGGTAATAGTTGTTCAAGATGTGGACTCTTATACATCGGCGAGACCAAGCGCAAACATTGGTGATCGTTTAGCTGAACACCTTCACCTAGCCCGCCTAAGCCTACCTGATCTCCCGGTTGCTATACACTTTAATTCTCCTTCCCATTCCTACACAGACCTTTCTGTCCTAGGTCTCCTCCATTGTCAGAGTGAGGCTAAACGCAAATTGGAGGAACAGCATCTCATATTTTGCTTGGGCAGCTTACAGCCCAGTGGAATGAATATTGATTTCTCTCACTTCAGGTAGCCCCAGCATTCCTTCTCTCTCTATCCCTCCCCCACCCAAGTCGCACCAGCTTCTCGTTTTCACCCAACAAACAGCTAATAGTGGCCTGCTTCCTTTATCATTGTTACTTTTTTTGCATATCTTTCATTCATTTTTCTTTCTCTCTCTACATCACCGTCTATATCTCTCGTTTCCCTTATCCCTAACCAGTCTGAAGAGGGTCTCGACCTGAAACGTCACCCATTACTTCCCTCCAGAGATGCTGCCTGTCTCGCTTGGTTACTCCAGCTTTTTGTGTCTATCTTAGGGGGATGGTCAAAGTGCGAGATATGTAAGATTAGTTTAGATCAGCATCATATCAGCCCAGACATGATGTACCGAAGGGCTATTCCTTTGCTGTACTATTCTATGCAAGGGACAAGTGTCTTACTTGATAGGCTCGGATATGCTGGAGTTTAGAAAAGCGAGGATTCAGGTTGAAATTAAGATTTAGATTTAGGCGTGGCACTGTGGCGCAGCGGTAGAATTGCTCCCTTGCGGTGCCAGAGACCCGGGTTCGATCCTGACTATGGGTGCTGTCTGTACAGAGTTTGTACATTTGCCCCGTGACTGCCTGGATTTTCTCCAGGTGCTCCGGTTTCCTTCCATACTCCAAAGATGTACAGGTTTGTAGGTTAATTGGCTTTGATAAAAAATTATAAATTTGCACTAGTGTGTAGGATAGTGTGTAGGATAGTGATCGCTGGTTGGCTATGCCAACAGGTGAAGAAGTTTCTTGACCCGAAACATCGCCCATTCCTTCTATCCAGAGATGCTGCCTGAGAATGGAGCGGCTGGGCTTGTACACTCTGGAGTTTAGAAGGATGAGAGGATATCTTATTGAAACATATAAGATTGTTAAGGGCTTGGACACGCTAGAGGCAGGAAACATGTTCCCGATGTTGGGGGAGTCCAGAACCAGGGGCCACAGTTTAAGAATAAGGGGTAAGCCATTTAGAACGGAGACGAGGAGACACTTTTTCTCACAGAGAGTTGTGAGTCTATGGAATTCTCTGCCTCAGAGGGCGGTGGAGGCCGGTTCACTGGATACTTTCAAGAGAGAGCTAGATAGGGCTCTTAATGATAGCGGAGTCAGGGGATATGGGGAGAAGGCAGGAACGGGGTACTGATTGGGGATGATCAGCCATGATCACATTGAATAGCGGTGCTGGCTCGAAGGGCCGAATGGCCTACTCCTGCACCTATTGTCTATTGGCTATTGTCTATTGACCCGCTGAGTTACTCCAGCATTTTGTGTCTATGTGTCAGTGAAAACAAGCATCTGCAGTTCCTTCCTACACAAGTGAATGCACTGTTGCAGTGGAATTGTTAGCACATTCTTCCTACTGTGTGGAAGGGTCCTGACCCAAAATCGTGCCTGTCCATGTTCTCCAGAGATGCTGCCAGGCCCATCGTGTTCAGTTTAGTTCAGTGTATTGTCACCTGCACCGAGGTACAACGGAGAGCTTTTGCTGCCTTCTAACCAGTCAGCGGAAAGACAATACATGATTACAATCGAAACATTCACAGTTCAGTGCAAGGTAAAGCAGGTACTAAGTGCCATGATGATGGGCTTACATGTAATCAGGATTTACTGGAGTGCACAGGAGAGAGGTTGGAGCAACAGCATCCTGAGTAATCCTTATCCCTGATGCTCTACAACAAGGAGGGAAGATGAGTGCAAATAGATCTTTGTAATAAACGAAGCAATTTGCCAAGCAGGATGCTAATAATCATGATAAACAACCTCCCACCCCCCACCACCCCTTGATTCTCCTCAGTTATATTTTCGCAATTACTACAACGTTGCATTTCCCCTCTACTGTTATGAATATTGTCCAAATCACTCGGATTGTAAACCGTGTGCGTGTCCCCCTTGTGACAGCGCTGCGAGCAGAGGTGTCTCTTCCATCCTTATGACTGAACAGAGATAACCCACGGCATGCAACATCCCCAGCCATATTTAAACCATCAGCGCTTCACTGAGAATCACATCAGAGAAGATTACCTTTTGTTGACGTGTGTAATGAAATCATAAATCTGTTCCATGCAAACAACGCACTTATGCACAGTGCACAAAGCCAATTTAAACCAAACCCCTAGCACCCTTCTCCACAGCAATCCCTGGTGCACTTCAGCCAGTGGAAGTCACCCTAACGAAGAACGAAATAACTAATAGTCTCTCACTGTGAAAGGAGAGGATTATTATCCAGGTTGCTTGGAGCAAATTATGGTCCAAATTTTGCTGTCAAGCTAACAATGCGGTTAATGGCAGTGGGCAATTTGCTGCCCTGCTCTACGCTTGAAAGAGATGGTCTTGACACCACAGATATTGCGGACCAATGTGTCTGTGGACAGCTTCATTACCCCCAGTGCTTTGTTTGGTTTAGAGTTACAGCGTGGAAACAGGCCCTTTGGCCCACTGAGTCCACACCGACCAGCGCTCACCCATACGCTAGCGGCAATTTGCAGAAGCCAACTAACTTACAAACCCAAACGTCTTTGGAAGGTGGGAGGAAGCCGGAGTGCCCGGGGAAAAACCCATGTGGTCTCGGGGAGAACGTACAAACTCCCTATAGACAGCACCCATAGTCAGGATCGAACCCGGGTCTCTAGCAGCAACTCTACCGCTGTGCTGCCTTCTAAAGACAGATACCCTTCACTTTAGATTGACCCTTGCTCCAATGATATAGAGCTCTAGCAGGAATGCATCTGTCCCTCGTCAAGGAAGAAGCAAAAGAGGAGGCCCAGTGAAAGTTTACCACAATGAGGCAGATAAGGGTTGGTTTCGGCATCATGTTCGGAACATGACATTGAGGAGCAAAGGGCTTGTCCTTGGGTGCTTACTGTACTATGTCCCTTGTCCCTTAGTCTTTACTCCTGACTACACTCCATTCCAAAAAAATTACCAATCAATTTCACAAATCTGTGTTCAAGGGCTAATTTTTACTCTTATTTTTGCTGCTAATTTAATGCATGGAATAATATCAAATCTAATTACTTGTGCCCTCAAAGAACCAGCTTAGTAATGCACAAATTATGGAACTGTCAAATAGTAGAGGGCATAGATTTTTAGGCAAAAGATCAAAGGAGATTGACCACGTGGGTTTATTTTACTGGGAGTGATAGGTGGCTGGAATGGACTACCAGGTAGGTGGGGGAAGCAGATACGATGTGGTGCGGTGGTAGAGTCGCTGCCTCACAGCGCCAAAGACCCTGGTTCAATTCTGACTACGGGTGCTGTCTGTGCGGAGTTTGTACGTTATCCCTGTGATCTGCGTGGGTTTTCTCCGGGGGTGCTCCGGTTTCCTCCCACACTCCAAAGACGTACAGGTTTTTAGGTTAATTGTCTTCCCTGAATTGTAAATTGTTCCTAGTGTGTAGGATAGAACGAATGTACGGGGCAATTGCTGGTTGGCACAGACTCAGTGGGGCGAATGGCCTGTTTCCACACTAAAGCTCCAAAGTCAAAGAGTCTAAAGTGTTACAGACACAGGTCTCTCTGTCTGTCTGGTCCCCAAGATGTCACTAGCTCTGTAAAATAATATATTTTACTAGGTTAAAAGGGAGAAGGGAGTTGGGATTATTTAAATGGCTCTGCCGGGTGCTAGCGCAGACTAAATGGGCTGAATGGCCTACTTCCGTGCTGTAATAAGTAAGTTAGTTCTTATAATTTTACAAACAGTTAAATTTCTACCTTTGTATCAAAAATAAACAGCCAACTTCACTCTCATGTTTTTGGTATGAGTAAGGCTTCAATTACTCAAAGGTCTCAATACTCTTTTTCAGTTGTGATATTCTCTGAATAATGTTTATTCTATATATAATTTACTTCTCTTCACAACACAGATCCTTTTCTTTGCCAGCTGGAAACCAATGCCTTTATTGGAGTGCCTCCCAGTGAAATGTGTGACAGTACTACAGTGTTATGGTCACCCAGCTGATGTTAATACTGCTCTGCCTCAATTTGTAGCTATTTACCCCCCCCCCCCCCCACCACCACTCCCAAGGAGCCTAATTCATCGATAATTGAATAACATTGCAACATTGCAAATTTCACGGAGCCTAACTATACGTAGGCCTAGCTGTGAAAATAGGACAAAGGGCCTTTATGGTGGCACACTGGCGCAGTGGTAGAGTTGCTGCCTTACAGCGCATGCAGCGCCAGAGACCCGGGTTCGATCCAAACTACGGGTACTGTCTGTACGGAGTTTGCATGTTCTCCCCGTGAGCTGCGTGGGTTTTCTCCGGGAACTCTGGTTTCCTCCCACACTACAAAGGTGTACAGGTTTGTAGGTTAATTGTCTTGGGAAAAGCGTTAATTGTCCTTAATGTGTGCAGGATAGTGTTAATGTGCAGGGATGGCTGGACGGTGTGGACTCGGTGGGCCGAAGGGCCTGTTTCCACGCTGTATCTGCAGGCTAAATTAAACTAAGTTAAGACTCCACCGTTTTTAACAACGTTGAACCTGAAGGGTACACGATCAGTGTCATTTACTATTCCTACACTCTTGTGCTTGAGTGTGATTGTGCCCGTGTTTAGTAAGGTTTTTACTGAACTGTAGGCATAAAGGAATTTCACTGAATAGTGGCACTGCGGTAGAGTAGCTGCCTTATAATGCCAAAGACCCTGGTTCGATCCTGTCTACGGGTGCTGTCTGTACGGAGTTCGCATGTAATCCCTGTTTCACACACACGGGTGCTCCCGTTTCCTCCACATTCCAAAGACGTGCAGGGCTGTAGGTGGAATTGGCTTCTGTGAATAGTGCCTAGGGTGTAGGATAAAACTAGCGTACGGGGTGATTGTTGGTCGTCGGGGACTCGATGGGCCGAAGGGCCTGTTTCCGTGCTGTATCTCTAAACTAAACTCTGTACATGTGACAACAAAGTGCCATTGAACTGTTGAACCATTCAGTTGTTAACTTCCTTTATACAGAGTTTGGTGGGTGCCTGGAATGCACTGCCAAGTGTTGGAGGCAAATATATATAATGCTGGCATTTAAGAGGCTTTTGGATAGGCACATAGATATACAGGGAATAGAGGGATGTGGACCATATGCAGGCAGAGGAGATCAATTCAATTTAACATCCTGTTCCACCTGGACATTGTGGGCTGAAGGGCCTGTTCCTGTGCTGTACTATGTTCCTAATAGAGATAGATATCCTCACAATATTTTATTAAATATCGAGATATAGCATTTGAATTACTATAGATGATACTCAGTGGTTGGCATGGATATAGTGAGCCTTTCTCTGCTCTCTATAATTGTACGACTTTAATATTAATTATCTCAGTTAATCTATGTCTTAATGAGTACACCTAATGAGCAGGAGGTCATTAGTTGAGGATACACCATAAAACATCGCAATTTGAATTGTTTTACAATAGGTTGGTGTTGCAAAGGGTTCTTCCAAACACCTGTGAAGCAAAATGCAGTTAATCAATTTACTCCTACTGGTATTGCTCCGAGATTCTATTTTGAAGGCCATTTAGACATTAATATTAATCTGCTATTTATGTTTATTCTATTTATTAATTTTTAAAAATGGGTTCAGCTGCAACGGATTAGACTGGAACAAAGGCAATCAATCTCCTCGCACTCACACCGACAATTCCTGTGTTCAGATAGTGGTTGTTATCGTGCAGAAACTCACGGTGCTATTTATAATGAGAAAATAATCAGTGATCCATAAAGCACAAGGCCGCAAGGAACATCGGCAACAGCTATACTGCAATTTCCTGCAATTAGTTCACAAAGATTCCACAAAATCCTTTCATTAACTGCTTGCAGCATAGAAACATAGAAAATAGGTGCAGGAGTTGGCCATTCGGCCCTTCGAGCCAGCACCGCCATGCAATATAATCTTGACTGATCATCCAAAATCAGTACCCCGTTCCTGTTTTTCCCCCAAATCACCTTGATTCCATTAGCCCTAAGAGCTATATCCAACTCTCTCTTGAAAACATCCTGTGAATTGGCCTCCACTGCCTTCTGTGGAGTACCTGGATGCAGAATAGCAACAGAGAATGCTGGAAATACTCAGCAGGTCAGGCCACATCTCAGGGAGGAAAATTAGCATGAACTTCTTTAAGGCGGAAGACCCTCCGGCCTTCAGCTGGAGGCATTTTGCTTCATGGGCTATTAGTAAGAACTCTTCCTAACCTACATTTTCAGTGTTTGTTTTAGAATTGTTTTTATTCTCTTCTACATGGATGTAGACTCAGGTTGGGAGCAATTTTGACCAGATCTGCCCATCAAGGACCGGAGGACATAGGTTTAAGGTGAAGAGCAAAATATTTAATAGGAATCTGAGGGGTAACATTTTCACACAAAGGATGTGAAAAAGAATGAGCTGCCAAAGGTCGTTGAAGCAGGGACTATCCCAACATTTAAGAAACAGTTAGACAGGTACGTGGATAGGACAGGTTTGGAGGAATATGGGCCAAACGCCGGCATGTGTGGGCAAGTTGAGCCGAAGGGCCTGTTTCCACGCTGTATGACTCTAATATCCCAATACTGTCCCTACAACAAGTATTTTTATTCATCATTGATGTCAATAGAAAGTAAGATTGGGTGGATGTCAAGTTTCCATTTGATCTGAACCCACGGGAATTCCACCCAGCCAGATGCGTTAAAAGTGGAGTTGGGACAAAATGCACAACGGTCAAGGAAGGGACTCTAAGAAGTGCAGATATGATATTAATTAAGAGGGGCTGGAGGGGCTGGAGTGGATGGGAATGGGTATATAGGTTGCAGTTTATATAAATGAAGTCATATACAGTTGAGGGACTTTGGGACTGACAGGATGTTCACTTGCTCTCTTCCCCTTGCCTGGTTCATCTTCAGGGACAACAGCCCTGAATTTGAATCTGAAAATGAAACCGTAACCTATATTGTCCTAAAAAAAGAATGATGGAGTAACACCAGATTCAGGGGCAGTTTCTTCCCAGCTGTTATCAAGCAACTGAATCATCTTACCACAACCAGAGAACACTGCTGAAGTACTATCTACCTCTTTGGTGACCTTCGGACTATCCTTGCTCAGACTTTGCTGGCTTTACCTTACACTAAACATTATTCCCTTATCATGGATCTGTGCACTGTAAATGGATCGATTGTAATCATGTACTGTCTTTCTGCTGACGGGATAGCACGCAACAAAAGCTTTCCACTGTACCTCGATACACGTGACAATAAACGAAACTGAACTGAACAGGGTGGGTCTGGCAGCATCTCTGGAGAACATGGGTAAGCAAGATTCTGGGTCAGGACCCTTCTACACAGTAGAAAGAATGTGCTAACAATCCCACCTGTACCAGTGCATTCACCTGTGTAGGAAGGAACTGCAGATGCTGGTTAACACTGGAGATGGACTCAAAATGCTGGAGTAACTCAGCGGGACAGGCAGCATCACTGGAGAGAAGGAATGGGTGACGTTTCAGGTCAAAACCCTTCTACACACGTTGGTAACCTTCAATCATTGCCATAGAATCATAGTCATAGCATAGAAACAGGCCCTTCGGTCCAACTTGCCCGTGCCGACCAACGTGCCTCATCTACGCTAGTCCTACCTGCCTGCATTTGGTCCATATCCCTCCAAACCTATTCTATCTACGTACCCATCTAAATGCTTTGTAAGCAGTGCAATAGTACCTACATTAGTAATTTCAGAAAGTAGACCCATATAATTGGAAGGATTTGGTTGGGTTTTCATTTTAGATATTCGACATGGGTTTTATATGAAAAGGGGTCTGGACACAAAATGCCACCTATTCCTTTTCTCCAGAGATGCTGTCTGGCCCGCTGAGTTACTCCAGCTTTTTGTGTCTTGTCTTGGGTTTTACAGTCATCGGCTGTTGCAGGAAGAACCTCCTAAAGGTAGTGAGGTTATTTGCTGCAGGTCTATAGGCATGAGGATTGAACGGAGAATTCTCACCATTTTAATCAATCTCATTGCAAAAATGGCAGATGACTAAACCTGTCATTTGGCAAATAAGCCAACAGACAAATTAACAGCATTAAACAAACAAATGGAGAAAATGTCAGTAATTGCAATCTTTCCCAATCTTTTCCTTTGCCACCTGGCCGGGCTGCTCATTGCTGGCTGCAAATCTCAGAAGCCGTGCAGCTGGTATGGTTTCCCTTCATGTATTGATGTGTGTGTGTGTGTGGGGAAGGTGTGTATTTCATGTCTACGCTTGATAGCTATTGAGCTGTGTGAAGACTTCCAACGGAGCATATTTCAAGTCTTCCCCAACAACAGCTTGAATTTATGTTGCACTTGGAATGTAGTTAGTTCCAAGATTCTTCGCAATTATCAAATAATAATTGACACCCAGTCACATTAGAAAGACAGCTTGGCTTAAAAAAAAACCCAATTAGAGTCATAGAGTCACAGCCATAGAGAAATAGGACTTTCGGCCCAAATTACCCAGACCGGCCAACATGTCCCATCTACACTAGTCCCACCTGCCTGCATTTGGCCCATATTCCTCTAAATCTGTCCTACCCATGTATCTATCCAAATGTTCCTTAAATGTTGAAATGGTACCTGCCTCAACTACCTCCTCTGGTAGTTCGCTCCATACACCCACCACCCTTAGTGTGAAAAAGTTACCCCTCAGATTCCTATTAAATCTTTCCCCCCCCCCCCCCCCCGATGAGGCCCAGTAGATTTGTCTATCTTCATAAGCGTCCGGACCTTGAGCACCTCAGCGACCGTAACAATGACTGCTCTCAAGGCACTTCCAGTGACTGCCTCAAGATCCCCCTGTCCTCGTGTCTTTCTCCACGGTAAGGCCAGAGGAAGAATACTCATTGAGGACTTTGCCCATCTCCTGTGGCTCCACACAGAGTTGACCGCTTTGATTCCTGAGGGGTACCACTCTCTCTCTCGTTACCCTTTTTTCCCTTTATGTGCTTATAAAATCTCCTGGGATTATCCTTAATTTCAGGAGCATTTCTGAGCAGGATAAACGAGTGGAGAGACAGAGAAGGTTAGGGAATTCTAACTGTGAGAGGAATGAAAACCTAGGGTAAGCCATACCATTCTAGAAACGAGGAACTGCAGATGATGTGTTTAAGAAGGAACTGCAGATGCTGGAAAATCGAAGGTACACAAAAAAGCTGGAGAAACTCAGCGGGTGCTGCAGCATCTATGGAGCGAAGGAAATAGGCAACGTTTCGGGCCGAAACCCTTCTTCAGACCTGCAGATGATGGTTTGCACAACATGCTGGAGTAACTCAGCGGGCCAGGCAGCATCGCTGGAGAACATGGGCAGGTAACGATTCCGGTCGTAACCCTTCTTCAGACTGATCCACATCAGAAAGAGGAGGGGAAAAACTTTGGAAGGGATTCCAAGGGCAGGGAGGGGCAAGAGCAAGATTGGGAATGGAAAGAAGCATGAGAATTTAAAAATGGAGAGTTTTCTTAATCAGGAGAAAACAAAAAGCCAATAAGAAAATAAAAATAGTGGATGATCAAAGCAAAATGGGTTTTGAAGTATTTGCTGCTGGGCACGTTATGGCAATGGAACCGACCCAACGACAAGTAGAGAGTGGTCCTAAGCTACTATCCACCTCATTGGAGACCCTCGGATTATCTTTAATCAGACTTTACTGGACTTTATCTTGCACTAAACGCTATTCCCTTTATCTTGTACCTGCACACTGCAAACGGCTCGCTTGTAATCGTGTATGGTCTTTCCGCGGACTGGTTAGCAAGCAACAAAAATATTTTCACTGTACCTCGGTGCTAAACTAAACCAAACTAATCTGCAGAGTTTTATCTGTGAGACAAAGACCTGGTGCAATTCAAGCTGAACTGGCCTGGACCACCGGATCACAATATTCCCTTCTTATAGGCGATGAATTTGTCAAAGAATGCTGGAAGGCATACTTTTAAAAGGTTCTGAACTGAGAATTGACTGTGATGGATGATTCCATCAAGTCTGGCCCTCTGTATCTGGTCCGGGTAACTCATGACAATTCACCTACACTCGAGGAGATCCAACCGGCAATTAACAAAATGAGAGAACAATAAATCATCATGTGTGGATGGCAACAGTTAGTTGTAACCACTGTAAATGTGAGGAGAGGAAGAATCTCTAATGAGCTGATTTCTGTGCTGTTCCTCACAGTCTGCTACACGGACTTACACAATGTGACAGCGTTATCACAGCGCACAGAGCCCAGCAATCCCCGCACGCGAACACTATCCTATACACGCTATCTAGGGACAATTTGCTATTTTACCCCATCAATTATCCGACAAACCTGTACGTCTTTGGAGTGTGTGAGCAAACCTGGGCACCCGGAGAAAACCCACGGGTAGAACGTATAAATTCCATACGGACAGCGGCCATTGTCAGGATCGAACCCGGGTCTCTGGTACAGTTAGCCAGCAACTCTACCGCTGCGCCACCGTGCCTCCCAAAATGGGAGAAAGGGCTGATGATATATTTATATATGCTGATTTTTTTTTTTCTCAATTGTGATATTGTTTACAGCAGTGCAGGCTCGAAGGGCCGAATGGCCTACTCCTGCACCTATTTTCTATGTTTCTATGTTTACATATTCTGTTGTGCTGCTAAAAGTAAGAATATAATTGTTCTACCAGGGACATATGACAATAAAACACTCTTGACTCTTGACTTACACCTAGCTGACAGTAGAGGTAGTGGGAAGCCAAACAAACCACTCTTTTAGCAATGTGAGAAAAAGCTCAGGAACCAAGGAAAAGCCCATTGCTATTTCAGGCCTAACCATGCAAGCATTTCTCCTTTACCCTTGGCTTGCGCAGTATTTTTTCACCATTGATAAAATGATTAAGCCTTCAAGTAATTACTCATGATCCACTGTTACTAAAATAAGATGGTCGATAAATGTGCATTAAAAAATTACATTAGTAAATATGTTTATTAATGAATTAACTAATTTAAAACCTATTAAGCTATACCTGACAAAGCACTCCCTGGTTTCATTAAAATTCATGTGCGAAGGATGATATTCCATCATCGCCAAAACATAAATTACTAAATCTAATATCACCTTGCAATAGCAATACTAAAATGAATTAAAAATAAACTGAAATCACTTTATAAGTAAATGTGAATATACTGTAAATCGGTATGAAGCCCTGGATTTACATTTCTCATTGGAGGTGGGCTGTACTGTTAATCCAAGGGATTATTTCTCTTTATATGTTTATTTCTTTCTTCACATGGCATTTGAAAAGCACTTTAGAACATGTTTTAGGTTAGTTTAGAGATCTAGCGCGGAAACAGGCCCTTCGGCCCAACGGGTCCGCTACACACACTAGGGACTATTTACAATTATACCAAAGCCAATTAACCTACAAACCCATACGAGTGTGGGGGGAAATTGGAGCACCCGGGTAAAATCCCACGCAGGTCACGGAGAAAACGTACAAACTCCGTACAGACAGCACCCATGGTCAGAATCGAACATGGGCCTCTGGCGCTGTGAGGCAAAAACTCTACCGCTGAGCCACTCACTGTGCGCCTCGACCAAAATTATAACTTTGGTAATCCATTCGAGGCATCTGAATCTGCTTGAAGCTGGGCGTCAGTCAGGCAGTCAGGATATGGACGGACATGGAGAGAGCAAGAGATAACAAGACTGTTTTGAAGATGGATAGACACAAAATGCTGGAGTAACAGCAGGTCAGGCAGTATCTCTGGAGGAAATGGATAGGTGATGTTTCGAGTCGAGACTGATTTTGGAGGGGTGTGAGGGGGGGGAACTGGAAGCAAGAAAAAAACGGGTCCAGCAACAGATGACGTCAGTCGGGAGGTTCCCTGATAGGCTGATTGTTGGTTGTGGACAGTGTGCTATCTAAATCTGTCTTATGCTCCATCGATTAGAATCTTTCGTTGGGTTAGCCCAATTGTATTTATTCCTCTTCGTGCAGTCATAGTGAGGAAGCTACAGAAGCAGACACAATTACGACTTTTATACTACATCTGATATAGAATGATATCGAATGGGACCAGTCCAATATTGGACAGCACAGTGGAGCAATGGTAGAGCTTCTGCCTCACAGCACCGGACACCTACGTTCGACCCAGACTATGGGAGTTGTCTGCGCGGAGTTTATCTTCTGTAAATTGTTCCTAGTGTGTAAGATTCTAAGTGGGATAACATAGAACTAGTGTACGGGTGATCGATGATCGGCGTGGATTCGAAGAGCCTGTTTCCACGTTGCATGTGTAAATTGAATATGCCGACTTGGTCAGCAGGGTCAAGGTGGGCCAAAGTGCCTGCTTCCACGCTGTATGACCCTATGATTCCAATATTGGTAGAGCTCCCGTGCTTCTTGACCAAACTTTGCCTGCCTTTCAGTATGATTTCCATCTTGTTGCCGTAACTATATTCAACCAACATGAAAAATTCTGTCCCCTTGTATAATGAGTAGAGAAAGGTGTGCGGCCCCCGTGGCGCAGCGGTCGAGTTGCTACCTTACAGCGCTTGTAGCGCCGGAGAACCGGGTTCAATCCCAACTACGGGAATTGTCTGTACGGAGTTTGTACGTTTTCCCCGTGACCTGCGTGGTTTTCTCCGAGATCTTCGGTTTCCTCCCACACTCCAAAGACGTACAGGTATGTAGGTTCATTGGCTTGCAATAAATGTAAATTGTCCCCAATGCGTGTAGGGTAGTGTTAATGTGCGGGGATCGCTGGTCGGTGTGGACTCGATGGGCCGAAGGGCCCGTTTCCGTGCTATATCTCTAAACTAAACTAAAATTCCTATAGCACCATCCACAATTTTAGGATGTCTCAAAATGTGTTAATCAAGTCAATCGAATTCTTTCAATCTGTCATCACCATTGAAAAAATGGTTTCACAGTGTTGTAGTGGTAAAGTTTGCTGTCTTACAGCATCAGAGACCCAGGTACGATCTTGACTACAGGTGCTGACTGTGCAGAGTTTGTACATTTTCCCGTGGGTTTTCTCCGGGTACCCCGGTTTCCTCCCACACTCCAAAGTTGTGCAGGTTTGTAGGTTAATTGACTTTGGTTAAAAAATTGTATATTGTCCCTAGTGTGTAAGATAGTGCTAGTGTTCGGGGTGATCACAATAGGATATTAACACTACCCTACACACACTTGGGACAATTTACACTTATACCAAGCCAATTAACCTGCACACCTGTACTTCTTTGGAGTGTGGGAAGAAACCGAAGATCTTGGAGAAAACCCACGCAAGTCACGGGGAGAATGTACAAACTCCATACAGATAGCACCCATAGTCGGGATGGGGCCCGGGTCTCCGGCGCTGCAAGCGCTGAAAGGCCGAAACACTCCCGCTGCGCCACCGTGCTGCCTTTTATCTTGTCCCAACCTTAATGAGATCCTTAACATTTTCTGGTGCCATGTATATAACCTCTCTTCATTGCAAATGTTAATCATTTGTGTTGTCTAACGATCTTCCACGTGGTCTTCGACCCCACTGGTTGTCGGCTTTGAGAGTCATGGTGGTTATGTTAGAGAAAGAAGACATTTGATTCATAGAGTTATACAGCGTGGAAACAGGCCCTTCAGCCCAACTAGCCATGCCGACCAACATGTCATCTACACTAGTCCCACTTGCCTGCATTTGGCCCATAACCCTCTAAACCTATTCTATCCATGTATCTGTTTAAATGTTTTTTTAAATGGTGTGATAGTACCTGCATCAACTACCTCCTCTGACAGTTTTTTTCCATATAGCAACCATCTTTTTGTAAATAATTACCCCTGATGTTCCTATTAAGTCTTTCCCCCCTTGATTCTTGATTCCCCAACTCTGGGTAAAAGACCCTGTGCATTTATCTGTTCCTCTCTTGATCGTATACACCTCTGTAAGATCAACCCTCCTGTGCTCCAAGGGATAAAGTCCTAGCCTGCTCAACCCCTTCTTGTAGCTTAGGTCTTTGAGTCCTGACAACATTCGCATAAAGCCTAACTACACCATTGTGTTTGGACTAGTACTGGCTAAAAAGCCATAACAATCTACTTCATTCCCATACCAGTTTAGTTTAGTTTAGTTATATCACGATATATCATGAAACAGGTCCTTCGGTCCATCGAGTCCGCGTTGACAGGCGATCCCCGCACACTAACACTATTCTACACATGCTAGGAACAATCTACAATTCTACCAAGTCAATTAGCTTACAAACCTGTACGTGTTTGGAGTGTGGGAGGGAATTGGAGCACCTGGAGAAAACCCACGCAGGTCACGGGGAGAAGGTATAAACTCTGTATGAACAGCATCCATAGTCAGGATCAAACCCGGGTCTCTGGCGCTGTAAGGCAGCAACTCTTACAGAATGCAGCCTTAATTGCCCTTGTACCATTTTCCCTTTTTATTTTTTGTAATCGTGCTTTTCAACTTTTAAATGTTATCATTATTGTGGGATCAATGAATTTGCTTCCGATGTTCTTGCAGCCACTGAATGTGACTTATTCTTCCCTGCCGCGTCTTACACATGCACAAAGGAGCTGAGTATTACAACATGCACCAAGGAGCACACAGCCTATAGATTATCTCATCATTCTCTGAGCAATAAAGAAATATTCCACACTTTTCTGATTTGGAGTCAGCTGCACTAAAACATCCCAACATTGAAACGCTGACTGCCTCTTTTTTTCTGCCTTGGTTGTATCCTTTTTCCTTTGTTAAAATTCATTGCCTTTCCTTCTTCCTTCTGAATCTTGCTTCCCTACAGTTTCTTAACCTTTACTGCACCTTGACGGTCTATTTCCCTGACTGCTCTCAACTCTTTATTCCCCTCACCATGGTAACCCTTTACTCCTTTTGATCTCCTTACTGTTCTTAATCTCTTGTTCCTATTATTATTTGTATCCATTCATTCCCCTTGGGAGAGTCCTTGGTAGTCCAGAACCACGGGGTCACAGTTTAAGAATAAGAGGTAGGCCATTTGGGACTGAGACAAGGACATTTTTTTTCACCCAGAGATTTGTCATCTGTGAAATTCTCTGCCACAGAAGGCAGTGGAGGCCAATTCACTGGGCTAAGGGAAAAAGCCAGAACGGGGTACTGATTTTGGATGATCAGCCAAGATCATATTGAATGGCGGTGCTGGCTCGGCCAGATGGGGCTCGTCAGCCTGGGAAGGCAATCCATCTAGGAGAGGAAAAACTCTGATTTGAAACCTCCACTGCCTTGTGGCCATATCCAGTCATGGAAAAGGCTCCAGGAGTAAACCTCAAGAAAATCCAGAGTCGGAGCCCCTAAGGCAGTTCGTCGTTGTCTACAACCTCGCTCTGGCAGCTCCTGCGACGGCGCTGGTGCCAAACTTTAACGACCCTGCTGTTCCTTTGGATCGCGACATGGAGAGGGGGGACGTGCTGCATGGGCAACAGCCTGTCCTCCATATGACATCGCCCAGGCTTGCATCCGACAAACTAGGGTGCATCACCCATGGTCAGTCATGACCGAGGGGGGCCTACTACTATTACTGTTGGCTCGAAGGGCCAGGTGGCCTATTCCTGCACCTATTGTCTATGTTTCTATTGGCCTAAAATATACTGTTTCAGTTTATTCCATAAGTACTGCTGTAACTCAACGAGTCAAGCAGCATCTCTGGAGCACAAGGATGGGTGACGTTTCAGGTCGAGACCCTTCTTCAAGTAACATGGAAGGGTTACTTGAAGGGGCTACTTGTAACAGGCCTTACAAATGCTTAGGCACAAAAAGCTGGAGTAACTCAGCGGGACAGGCAGCATCTCTGGAGAGAAGGAATGGGTGACGTTTCGGGTTGAGACCCTTTACAACTGCTTGTCAGGATCTCCTACCTGTGGTCTTGGAAAACTTGCATGTCTACCTTGCACAAGAAACATGCCTACTATAGACACTGTTCTTTCACCACCCTGTCGAGAACCATCTGACCTCTAGGGAGCACCCTCCCACTCTCCTCATATGACACTTGATGATAGACTTGCTGAGCTGTATGCAAACAAAGCAATTCACTCAACCTGGGTACATGTGGTAACAAAGAAACCATTGAACCGTTCAGTATCCATTTATGTGGCGGCAACACTCCCGAATAGCTGGAAGAGTGCTGCATGTCTCTTTAAGAGTTGGCTTCAAATAATGTACCTGAAGAGGGTAGGAAAGTGCTAAAAGAACTCAGTAGTGAACACTATGCTGACACTGACAATGCCATTTTGAAGTTATCATTAGGCAAAGAAATCCATCAATGCTGAACTGGGAAACTTGCAATTCAACTTCTGAACCTTTACATGGCATTCATCAACAATGTTGTTTTAAAACCATTTGCAGGTGGTAATGCAATTTAGTTTAGTTTAGTTTAGAGCAACAGCGTGGAAACAGGCCCTTCGGTCCACCGGGTCCACGCCGGTCACAATCACCCATACACAAGTTCCATCCTACACACTGGCAGCAATATTCAGAAGCCTATCAACCTACAAACCTGCGCGTCTTTGGAATGTGGGAGAAAACCAGAGCACCCAGAGAAAACCCATGTGGTCACAGGAAGAACGTCATAAGGTCATAAGTGATAGGAGTAGAATTAGGCCATTCGGCCCATCAAGTCTACTCCGCCACTCAATCATGGCTGATCTATCTCTCCCTCCTAACCCCATTCTCCTGCCTTCTCCCCACAACCTCTGACACCCGTACTAATCAAACTACAATTACAAACTCTGCACAGACAGCGCCTGTAGTAAGGATCGAACCCTGGTCCCTGGCACTGTAATGCCCCCGTCCCACTTAGGAAACCGGAACGGAAGCCTCTGGAGAATTTGCGCCCCCCCAAGGTTTCCGTACGGTTCCCGGAGGTTTTTGTCAGTCTCCCTACCTGCTTCCACTAACTGCAACCTCCGGCAACCACCTGAAACCTCCGGGAACCGCACGGAAACCTTGGGTGGGGTGCAAGTCTTCAGAGGTTTCCGATCAGGTTTCCTAAGTGGGACAGGGGCATAAGGCAGCAACTCTACTGGTGCGCTACTGCTCCGCCCCTTAGTATTGGTTATTAGCCCCCACTCCTTCCCCTCCGGCTATAGACGTACTACTTTAGGGCACCATATCTGAGGATGTGCTGGCTCTGGAGAGGGTCCACAGGAGGTTTACAAGAATAATCCCAGGAATGAGTAGGTTAACCTATGTTGAGCATTTATCGGCACTGGGCCTGTACTCACTGGAGTTTAAAAGAATGAGGGGGGGGGGGGGGACCTCATTGAAATGTACAGAATAGTGAAAGGCTTGGATAGAGTGGATGTGGAGAGGACGTTTCCACTACTGGGAGAGTCTAGGACTAGAGGTCATAGCCTCAGAATTAAAACACGTTCTTTTAAGAAGGAGATGAAGAGAAATGTATTTAGTCAGAGGGTGGTGAATCCGTGGAATTCTTTGCCACAGAAGGCTGTGGAGGCCAAGTCAGTGGATATTTTTAAGGCAGAGATAGATAGGTTCTTGATTGATACGGGTGTCAGAGGTTATGGGGAGAAGGCAGGAGAATGGGGTCAGGAGGGAGAGATTAATCGGCCATGATTGAATGGTAGAGTAGACTTGATGGGCCGAACAGCCTAATTCTCCCCCTATTCCTTATGACTTTAAATCAGCCAAACCCTGAGATAATTTAGTTTATTACAAAGCTGGTCCGAATTTGTTCTTCAAATTCCTCGCAGAACAAATCCCTGGTTTGCTGGTTCTTAAACATCCAGCATCAATGTACCAAAGATATTGCTGACTGGGTAGAAGTTGAATGACAGGATAATTTCATCCAAAAAAAAAAAACCTGTTTTGGTTGAATTGACTATCTTCACTTCAGGTGGATTTAAAATTGAACTGCCAAGTGGTTTACCAGGCAGTCATTAGTGTCATAATGCAGCCTTATTTTTATTATGTGTAAGGAAATAAAAAAGTTGGAAAAAAAAATGAGTTAAACTTGATTAGGGAGGAGGAATAGAAAGCAAATAAAAACCGCTAATTAGTTTGTGCGCTAATGGGAAGAGACATAATTACTTGTGCCTGCTCCTCGTTTTGTTAATTACGTGCGGAGATACAGAAAAATCATACTCCCATTAACTAATTATAGATCCTCGCCTGACACGAGCTTCACTACAGGCGCTCCAGTGCAGCGTTGAGGAATGCTGCACTGTCAGAGGTGGTGCTTTGCAGATAGGTCTTTAAATAAAGGCCGTGTCTGCTCCCAAGTC
Source organism: Amblyraja radiata (assembly GCF_010909765.2). Lineage (NCBI taxonomy): Eukaryota > Metazoa > Chordata > Chondrichthyes > Rajiformes > Rajidae > Amblyraja > Amblyraja radiata. Next base: position 10,761,105 of record NC_045969.1, read on the forward strand.
ACCGGGCAGTAATTCAATAAAGAACGGCGGCACGGTGGCACAGCGGTAGAGTTGCTGCTTTACAGGGAATGCAGCGCCGGAGACCCGGGTTCGATCCCCACTACGGGTGCTATCTGTACGGAGTTTGTACGTTCTCCCCGTGACCGCGCGGGTTTTCTCCGAGATCTTCAGTTTCCTCCCACACCCCAAAGACGTACAGGTATGTAGGTAAATTGACTTGGTAAATGCAAAAATTGACCCTGGTGTGTGTAGGATAGTGTTAATGTGCTGGGATCGCTGGTCGGCGTGGACCCGGTGGATTAAAGGGCCTGTTTCCACGCTGTATCTCTCAACTAAACTAAACTAAACAGAAAGGTTATCCCTGAAATCCTGCTCAACATTTATCCCAAAATCGACGTCATTGATAAATGATTGCATGGTCATCTTCATTTGATCTACGCAAATTGGAGGCTGTTTCTCCTCCACCACATCGACTGAACTCTGTAGAAACAAGGAACATTAAAAAAGCTGGAGTAACTCAGCGGGTCAGGCAACATCTCTGGAGATAAGGAATAGGTGACGTTTCGGGTTGAGACCCTACTTCAGACTGTGATTCAGGGGGAAGGGAAACAAGAGATATAGACGATGACATGGAGAGATATAGAACAAAGGAATGAAAGAGATGCAAAAAATAACGATGAACAAGGAAAGGCAGAGCCCACAATGATCCATTGTTGGCTGTGGGCTAGGTGATAACTGCAGATATTGGTTTACAAAAGAGAAGAAACAATGTTTATGTGTGACATGGCGGCTCAGAGGTAGAGTTGCAGCCGTACAGCAACAGAGACCCGGGTTTGATCCTGACCACAGGTGCTGTCTGTACGGAGTTTGTCCGTTCTCCCCATGACTGCCTGGGTTTTTCCCCGGGTGCTCCGGTTTCCTCCCCAACTCCAAAGATGTACAAGTTTGTAGGTTAATTGGCTTCGGTTAAAAAACAAATTTTAAAACTGTCCCTGGTGTGTAGGATAGTGTTAGTGTACCAGGATCGCTGGTCGGCACGGGCTCGGTGGGCCGAAGGGCCTGTTTCCGTGCTGTATCGCTAAAGAGAAAATTGAGATGAAGGGACAGGGGTTGGAGACTGGAGGTCAGAGAATGGAATAACAAGAAGCCTACTATGGTCGTGGAGTCATACAGCATGGATACAGACCATTCGGCCCAAATCGTTCATGCCGGCCCAGTGCCCCTCTGAGCTGGTCTAGGATTATACAGGGCGGTTATACAATTTGAACTTCCCTTAATAGTATCTGGAACAAATGCATCTCCTAATGCCATGACGTTGACATCGCCTAGATGCTGATCTTTGAAAGAGCAGAGAATTTTGACACTGGCAGTCTCAGCAAAAGATTTTGCAGTAAGTTTTTTTTTGTGCCTGCGTTTCCAGTGCCAGTGCTGATAGATTTAAATCTGTTCAGAAAAAAAGTTTGCAAACACTGTGCTGAGCCCAGCAGTTTTTGTTTTATTCGCTGAAGGCTAGCCAATAACTAACAAAGAATAAGGGTGCTTTATAGTCAATGTTCTATGAATATATGCTGTGAAGAAATTCATCGCACCACTCATCACCTTTCAGTTCATTATGCAAGATATTATGCTTAACACCTTGCAATCTACAGCAATTGCCATAATGAAAGTGGAATATTATCATTTGTGACCTACAGTAGAGATTCTGCCTGATAAAATGGGCCAGTTGAATGAATGCATACATCAGGAAAACGGTCCCGATGTTGGGGGGAGTCCAGAACCAGGGGCCACAGTTTAAGAATAAGGGGTAGGCCATTTAGAACGGAGATGAGAAAAAAAAAATTTCACCCAGAGAGTTGTGAATCTGTGGAATTTTCTGCCTCAGAGGGCAGCGGAGGCTAATTCTCTGGATGCTTTCAAAGGAGAGAGTTCTTAAAGATAACGGAGTCAAGGGATATGGGGAGAAGGCAGGAACGGGATAATGATTGTAGATGATCAGCCATCATCACAATGAATGGTGGTACTGGCTCGAAGGGCCGAATGGCCTACTCTTGCACCTATTGTCTATTGTTTATTTTCTATTGTCTATAGGATGTATTCATTAAAGTCATAGTCATACAGTGTGGAATTGGGCCCAGCTTGCCCATGCCGACCAACATGTCCCATCTACACTAGTTCCACCTGGCCCATATTTGGCCCATACCACTCTAACCTGTCCTATCCATGTACCTGTCTAAATGTTTCTTGAACGTCGCAATAATACCTGCCTCAACTACCTCCTCCGGCATTTCGTTCCATCCACCCGCCACCCTTTGTGTGAAAAAGTTACCCCTAAGGTTCCTATTAAAGGGCCTGTCCCACTTTCACGGCCTAATTCACGACTTTTTTTACTCGTGGACATTTTTCATCATGTTGAAAAAACGGCCCGACCTACTTGATGCCACGAGTACCTACGATTAGCATCATGACCTATCTACGACCTCCTACGACCTCGTGACGACCATGCTGCGAGTATGAGTCAAGGGCAAACTCGGCAGAGGTCGTGAATTAGGTCGTGAATGTGGGACAGGCCCTTAAATCTTTTCCCCCTCAACTTAAACCTATGTCCTGTGGTTATCGATTCCCTCTACTGTAGGCAAGAATCTCTATGCGTGATCCTCTTGTGATTTTGTACACCTCTGTAAGACGTTTGCCCGTCGGAAACCAGCACCACTGCGTCGCTAATGTTTTCAACAATTTAATAATAATAATAATCTATAAGATCACCCCTCATACTCCTGCACTCCTAGGAATAAAGTCCCAGCCTGCTCAACCTCTCCCTATAACTCAGGCCCCCGAGACCTAGCAACATCCTCGTATATCTTCGACCAGAGATTTGAGCATTATTTGGTATCACTGAGTGCGTCTGTAAGATCAGCAGACGGTAAAATCTAGAGGCACCGATACAGTATAGAAATGGAATGACTGTGCAGGAAAAGACAGGCCCAATATAGATTTGATTTCAGGTCAGTTGCACCAGCATAGGTCAAGCCTAAGATACGCTGCTCGCTGAATTGTGCAGTTAGACAGTGACACTAAGAGAGAAAACTGGAAAGCAAGTCATCTATATCCAACTTTAACTTGCCAGCCTGCCTGAAGCCAGATTTAGGTTGGCAGTCGCCCAAGAACGGGACATATGCCTGCAGTCTTGGCTGGGAAAGCAGAGCGATTAAAGAGCAGTTTTCCACAGGGTAGGGGGTGGTAACTGCAGGGGGCTACCCCGGTTGTCACCATGTGCCTGGTTGGGAGCCAACTCCAGCTCACACATGCGTAGGGTCTATTATGTAAAGAACTGCCAGGAGGTGCTTCACAGCGATGCTCTGAAACGAAGGTCGACGCTGAGGAAACATTGCGGCTGCCGAATAAAAGCCACTTGCGTGGAGAAGAGGAAGGGAGAAGATTTACGGGGATGTTGCCAGGGCTCGAGGGCCTGAGCTATTGAGAGAGGTGGAGCTGGCTGAGAGCCCTCAATTAATGGGAGTGCAGGAGGATGAGGAGTGATCTTACACAGGTGTAAAAAAAATCACGAGAGGAATAGATTTGTAAGCGCACAGTCCATTGCCCAGAGCAGGGGAATCGAGAACCAGAGGTCATAGGTTTAAGGTGAGGGGGGAAAGATTTAATAGGAATAGAAACATAGAAACATAGAAAAGAGGTGCAGAAGTAGGCCATTCGGCCTTTCGAGCCTGCACCGCCATTCAATATGATCATGGCTGATCATCCAACTCAGTATCCCATCCCTGCCTTCTCTCCATACCCCCTGATCCCTTTAGCCACAAGGGCCACATCTAACTCCCTCTTAAATATAGCCAATGAACTTGCCTCAACTACCTTCTGTGGCAGAGAATTCCACAGATTCACCACTCTCTGTGTAAAAAATGATTTTCTCATCTCGGTCCTAAAAGACTTCCCTCTTATCCTTAAACTGTGACCCCTAGTTCTGGACTTCCCCAACATCGGGAATAATCTTCCTGCATCTAGCCTGTCCAACCCCTTAAGAATTTTGTAAGTTTCTATAAGATCCCCCCTCAATCTTCTGAATTCTAGTGTGTACAAGCCGAGTCTATCCAGTCTTTCTTCATATGAAAGTCCTGCCATCCCAGGAATCAGTCTGGTGAACCTTCTCTGTACTCCCTCTATGGCAAGAATGTATTTCCTCAGTTTAGGAGACCAAAACTGTACGCAATACTCCAGGTGTGGTCTCACCAAGACCCTGTACAACTGCAGTAGAACCTCCCTGCTCTTATACTCAAATCCTTTTGCTATGAATGCTAACATACCATTTGCTTTCTTCACTGCCTGCTGCACCTGCATTCCTACTTTCAATGACTGGTGTACCATGACACCCAGGTCTCGTTGCATCTCCCCTTTCCTAATCGGCCACCATTCAAATAGTCTACTTTCCTGTTTTTGCCACCAAAGTGGATAACCTCACATTTATCCACATTATACTGCATCTGCCATGCATTTGCCCACTCACCCAACCTATCCAAGTCACCTTGCAGCCTCCTAGCATCCTCCTCACAGCTAACACTGCCCCCCAGCTTCGTGTCATCCGCAAACTTGGAGATGTTGCATTCAATTCCCTCATCCAGATCATTAATATATATTGTGAATAGCTGGGGTCCCAGCGCTAAGCCTTGCGGTACCCCACTAGTCACTGCCTGCCATTTTGAAAAGGACCCGTTTACTCCTACTCTTTGCGTCCTGTCTGCCAGCCAGTTCTCTATCCACATCAATACTGAACCCCCAATACCATGTGCTTTAAGTTTGTATACTAATCTCTTATGTGGGATCTTGTCGAAAGCCTTCTGTAAGTCCAGATATAACACATCCACTGGTTCTCCCTTATCCACTCTACTAGTTACATCCTCGAAAAATTCTATAAGATTCGTCAGACATGATTTACCTTTCCATAAATCCATGCTGACTTTGTCCAATGAATTCACCACTTTCCAAATGTGCTGCTATCCCATCTTTAATAACTGACTCCAGAATTTTCCTCACCACCGATGTTAGACTAACTGGTCTGTAATTCCCCGTTTTCTCTCTCCCTCCCTTTTTAAAAAGTGGGGTTACATTAGCTACCCTCCAGTCCTCAGGAACTACTCCAGAATCTAAAGAGTTTTGAAAAATTATCACTAATGCATCCACTATTTCTGCGGCTACTTCCTTAAGTACTCTGGGATGCAACTTATCTGGAATCTGAGGTAACTATTTAACCTAAAGAGTGGTGGGTGTATGGAATGAGCTGGCTGAAGAGGTAGTTGAGGCAAGGACTATCGCAACATTTAAGAAATATCTAGACAGGTACATGGATAGGATAGGCTTTGAGGGATGTGGGCCAAAATGAGAGAGGTGGGACTAGTGTAGATGGGACATGTTGGTTGGTGTGGGCAAGGTGGGCTGAAGGGCCTGCTTCCACGCTGGATGACTCTGACTCTATGACTATAAGCAGAGCCTGCTACAGGAGCATGGAGTGGATAAAAATAAATAATTTCCAAAAAATTAAAAGGTCTATCACCAGAATGCGGATTCAATTTGATTGACCAGAGAAACACAGTGGTATAACTGCTGCGTCACAGCTCCAGCAACCCTGTTCTCAGTCGCTGTCTGTGTGGAGTTCTCACGTTCTCCCTGTTGACGGCATGGTTCTTCTTTAAGTGCCTTTAAGAAGCTGCGAGGTTCTTCTTTACTCCCACATCCCTTAGCTGTGTGGACGTAGGCTTGCCAGTCACTGTCATTAGCCTCCAGCAGAGGTGAACGGTGGAATCCGAGGGGAATTAACGTGAAGGTGTGGAGAATAGAATGGGATTAGTATGAATGGGGTTAGTATTAATTTCGGGCGACACGATGGCACAGCAGTGAAGTTGCTGCCTTACAGCTCCAGAGACCCGGGTGCTGTCTTTACAGAGTTTATACCTTCTCCCTATGACAGCGTGGGTTTTCTCCGGGTGCTCCGGTTTCCTCCCACACTCTAAAGACGTGCAGGTTTGTAGGTTAGTTGGCTTCAGTAACATTGTAAATTGTTCCCCGTGTGTGGGGTCGTGTTAGTGTACGGGGTGATCACTGGTTGACGCGGGTTCGGTGGGCTGGAGGGCCTATTTCCACGCTGCATCTCTAAAGACTCTAAATAGCAACTTGGCGGTCAGTGTGGACTCGGTTGGGTGCAGAAGAGAGTTAACATGATGTCTGAAGAAGGGCCTCGACCCGAAACGCCACCTTTTCCTTTTCTCCAGAGATGCTGCCTGACCCGCGGAGTTACTCCAGCTTTTTGTGTCTATCAACAGGATATCACCTTGGCTTGAGTTACAGGTGGAGTTTGGACTTTTTTCTTTGGAGAGCAGATAGCTGATGGGTGACCTCATTAACGTGTGCAAGATCATGAGGGGAATGGATAAAGTTACGGCTCACAGTATTACCCAGGATTAAGGACTCCAAGACTGGAGGGCATCAGCTGAAGAAGAGAGGGGAAAGATTTAAGAGGGACCTCACAGCCAATTTTGTTTCACTCACATGAGGGTACTTCATATCTGGAATGAGCAGCCAGAGAAAGCTATGGATATAATTACAACTTTCAAAGGCATTTGAATAAATATAAGGCTAGAAAGGGTTCAAGGGAACATGGGCTCAATGCAGGTAATGTGGCCCCAGGCCTGTATGATAAAGTGGGCAGTGAGGCGGTTTGTATATTCTTGTCACTGTATCTTTTGACCATTGGCAGACCGGGATGAATAAAGTTGCATCGTACTCAAGATTGGAGGGAGTTTTTTTAAAATATGTAATGCAGTGATATTGAACAAAAATGGTACTTGGGCTTTAAGAAGAGGATAGCTGATGAGTGAGCATAATGTTGGTGAAAGGTCAGTTCAGTTCAGTTTAGTTTACTGTTGCGTTGAACCAAGGTACAGTGAAAAGCTTTTTGTGGTGTGCTAACCAGTCAGCAGTAGACAATAGACAATATTTAAATTCCATTTGGGATATTTTGGAGGACCAAGAAACCAAGAAACCAATAGACAATAGGTGCAGGAGTAGGCCATTCTCAGTTCTAAATAGCTTACCCCTTAGTCTTAAACTGTAGCCCCTGGTTCTGGACTCCCCCAACATCGGGAACATGTTTCCTGCCTCTAGCGTGTCCAAACCCTTAACAATCTTATATGTTTCAATAAGATATCCTCTCATCCTTCTAAATTCCAGAGTGTACAAGCCCAGCCACTCTATTCTCTCAGAAAATGGCTGTAGGACAATACATGATTACATTCAATCCATTGACAGTGTATAGATACATGATAAGGGAATAACGTTCAGTGCAAGGTCAAGCCAGTAAAGTCCGAGGGACAATAAAGCGGTAGATAGTAATTCAGCACTGCTCTCTGGTTGTGGGAAGGATTTGTTCTATCACCATTGTTGAACAGGGAATGGTAACTTTACAGAGGTGGAACGCGGTGGTCTTTGTTGAGGTAGGTTAATGGGGTTGGAAAATCAGATGAGAATTAAAAAGAAGGCCAAGGACTCTGAAGGAATGGCTGTTGTTGAAGGTTTGATGGTGGGACCATAAGAGATGGAGATGGTAGTAAAGTTATGGTTGATGTAAGGGCTTTGATCTTGGCGATGGGTGAAATAAGAAACATTATGGAAAAATTAAGAAAACCAGGAAAAAATATGCCATCTCAAATCAGCCTGTCACAAACCTTATTATGCATAACACAATGTTTAAGAAGCAATTAGACAGGTACATGGATAAGACTGGTTCAGAGGGATATGGACCAAATGCAGGCAAGTGGGACTAGTGTAGATGAGACATGTTGGTCGGTGTGAGCAAGTTGGGCTGAAGGGCCTGTTTCCACACTGTGTGACTCTCTGACTCTCTGACACAGCATCATCTAACTCCTGGCCACTCCCTCTTCTCCCCTCTCCCATCGGGCAAAAGGTGTAGAAGTGAGAAAACGCACAGACCTCCAGATTCAGGGACAGTTTCTTCCCAGCTGTTATCAGGCAACTGAACCATCCTACCACAACTAGCGAGCAGTCCTGAACGACTATCTACCTCATTGGGGACCCTTGGACTATATTTGATCGGACATAACTGGCATTACCTTGCAGTAAATGTTATTTGTAGTATTTGTAGGTGAGCTTAATGTGCGGGGATCGCTGGTCGGCTTGGACTCAGTGGGCTGAAGGGCCTGTTTCCGCGCTGTATCTCTAAACAAAACCAATCTAAACTAAACTAAAAGCCCTTTTACTCATTGCTTCCCTTTGCTCATAGCTTACATACTGCACCCAGCTAATCATGACCATAAGTGATAGGAGTAGAATTAGGCCATTCGGCCCATCAAGTCTACTCCGCCATTCATTCATTGCTGATCTATCTCTCCCTGCTAATCCTCTCCTGCCTTCTCTCCATAATCCCTGACACCTGAACTAATCAAGAGTCCATCTATCTCTGCCCTAAAAATATCAATTGACTTGGCCTCAGCAGCCTTATATGGCAAAGAATTCCACAGATTCACCACCTTCTGACTAAAGAAATTCCTCCTCATCTCCTTCCTAAAAGAAAGTCCTTTAATCGTGAGGCTGTGACCTCACATCCTAGAATCTCCCGCTAGTGGAAACATCCCCTACGCAACCACTCTATCCAAGCCTTTCACTATTCTGTATGTTTCATTGAGGTCCCCGCCTCATTCTTTGAAACTCCAACGAACGTAGGCCCAGTGCCATCAAACGCCCGCCCCCCCCCCCCCCCCGCCTCTGCCCAGACAGTCAGGAGCTCAGCGGTGGTGCCTGCCACAACTGTGAGTGGCTTGAAGCGAGAGCAAAAAACAAGAGTGACTTCCAACACAATTTATTCGGGGCTGTGTCTCCGTGACTGCTGCTGCTTGTCGGAGTAATGACACATGATGGGTGATTAAAGTGCAGTCGTTTACATCAAAGGATACTGATTGTTTGAAGGGGCATCCGACAGCATTCACACTTGTTTGTAGCTTGTAGCAGGGGGTGCACGTTGGGAGCAAAATGGAGAGCTTTCTAATGGAGTAGGTAGGAACCGCAGATGCTGGTTTAATACCGAAGATAGACACTAAAAGGTGGAGTAACTCAGCGGCTCAGGCAGCATCTCTGGAGAAAGGGAATGGGTGACTTTACGGGTCGAGACCTTTCTACAGACTGAGTGTCAGGGGAGAGGGAAACGAGAGACATAGACGGTGATATAGAGAGATATAGAACAAATGAATGAAAGATATTCAATAAGTAACGACGATCAAGGAAATGTGGAGCACACCATGGTCCATTGTTGGCTGTGGGCTAGGAGCTAACGAGTTACACAGACAGCGAAACTCGACAGGACGATAGTGAAACTAGTACCACGACTCGGGTGGGGAAGGGACGGAGATGGAGAGAGGGGATGCAGGGGTTACGTGAAGTTAGAGAAATCAATATTTATGCCGCTGGGCGTAAGCAGACGGGTGGAACTGAGCCAGGCGGCTTTTCAAGCTTTACAGGGGTGGGAAGAGTTTCGAAGACGGACATCAAATGCTGCAGGAAGGTCATCAACTCTGTGAAATAAGCTCTTTGGTCAGAATGCAAGAATACGTGCTGAGGGACGCACTGAAGCTCGGTGCAGCCAACACCAAGGCTCTGTGGGGGAGGACCACAGACCACTGTCCTTCTGTTGCTGGACATTGAGAGGTGGGGGGGGGGGAGGGGAAGGGGGTTGCAGACACTGATGGAGACATCCCTCAATCAAGGGAAGGGATATCACCTCCTGGGGGCCACATGAGTGGCAAGGGTATTTGCTTTAGTTTGGAGATGCAGCTTTTTTGAAAACAGGACGTTCAGCCCACCAAGTCCACTCTGACCAGCAATCTCAGTACACTAGCACTATCCTACACACTTGGGACAATTTACAATCTTTACCAAAGCCAATGAACCTACAAACGTGTAGGTCTTTGGAGTGTGAGAGGAAACCGGAGCACCTGGAGAAAACCCACTTGGTCACAGGGCACAGTACAAACTCCGTACAGACAGCAGCCGTAGTCAGGATCGAACCTGGGTCTCGGCGTTGTAATGCAGCGACTCTACCGCTTCAGACTGAAGAAGGGTCTCAACCTGAAACGTCACCCATTCCTTCTCTCCATAGATGCTGCCTCACCCACTGAGTTAAGGGGCTGTCGAGGGTAGCCGTAGGCAATCTCCTTCACCGCCCGGGCATTTTGATTGGAGTTTTCAGGACCAGGGAAAACCGTGTACGTGAAATGCCCGCTAAACTTTATTATACTTCTTAAAAGTGTTTCCACTCCTTCTACCCCACTTCTCCTCCCTTCTCCTCCCTTCTCCCCCCTTCTCTCTCCCACCCCCCCCCCCCGCGCTCTCTAAAGGACTTATCGAGGGTGTGAATTTCAGACAGCGCTCCTCCGCTTTCCCTGGCCCCCGACTTTGCGATTTGTGTGTGTGTGTGTGTGTGTGTGTGTGTGTGTGTGTGTGTGTGTGTGTGTGTGTGTGTGTGTGTGTGCGAGCGCTCACGCGCGCGGTCAGTCGATCCAGCTCGCGGTTTCAACGCGGACGGTCGACCCAGCTTGAGGTTTTCCAGGCGAGTGCCCTCGAGCTTGAAGGTCGGTGGCACTCTTCTAAACTCGCGGATTAGGTCGCCTCAGTGGGACAGCCCCTTTACTCAAGCATTTTGGCTATCCTTGGAATAATGTAGGATTAGTTGAATGGGTCATGCATTACAGCATAAGAACAGACCCTTCGGCGCACAATGTCTGTGCTGAACCTGATGCACTGTTCCCTGTTGCATGTTTTACGGCAAGGGACGAGACTAGTGTCGATGGGGCATCTTGGTCTGCATGGGTGATGGGGCTGGCCCACTGTACGAGCTAATTCAAGAGCTCTCCCGAGTTTAAAAAAAATCTAAATCGTGGTAAGCACGTAGAATGTATGTTGCGGGTACGTCGGAGCTCGGGACATCTCTTAGCGGCTCGTAACGCTAACGGCAGGTACTCGGGAAACGCGGTAAGCTGGGAAAGACCCGTGAAGATTTTTCAACATGTTGAAAAATGTCCACGAGAGCCCCGAGTACCTACGAGCAGCTATTATCGTAATTCTCCGAGTTCGAATCAGGGGAAACTCGGGAGAACTCTTGAATTAGCTCATACAGTGGGACAGCCCCATAAGTTGGGCCAAAGGGCCTGTTTCTGCACTGTACAACTATGACTCTAAGCTACCCCACATGTCTCCACTTCCCGTTAAAGGTATACACAGTTATAATGTGAGAATTAGAACAGGATTGATATAGGAAAGAATAGAATGGGAAATATTTCAGAGTAAGTAGTAAACATGATCTTATTGATCCCTCATTTTTGTTATTTCAAAAAAAGATATAAAGTGTAGCAGGAAGATTTAAACGTACGTCTTTAACCATAAGGTAAATAGAATAGCTGGAGACTAAGCAGAATTTTAAAGAACTTTCAGGCCGTGAAAACAAGAAAATACATATTTAAGGTTAGGAAGGAGTTGCAGATGCTGGTTTACACTGAAGATAGACACAAAATGCTGGAGTAACTCAGCGGGACAGGCAGTATCTCTGGATGGAAGGAATGGGTGACCTTTAGGGTCGAGACCCTTCATCAGACAAGTGATTTATGGGGATTGGGCAAAGAGGAGATGGCTGCCGTGTTTTTACTGAATCGTTGGGGAGTATTGGTGTGTTTCAAGGCGTACCCTCTTTCATATATTCTCTCTCTGTGGGCATCCTGTATTAAGCAGAACAATTGATAAGCTTATTTGCCCTGCTCGCTGCAATAACCCAAATGGTGGTTAATGCACCACAGCATCAACAGTGGTCGGAGGAGTCATGCACGGGTGTTTTTCATTGAAGAGTAGCATTGGACGTTACCAATGCCACCAAAAAAAAAAGATGCAAAGTGCTGGAGTAACCCATCAGGTCAGGCAGCATCTCTGCAGAACCTGGATAGGCAACATTTTAATCTGAAGAAGGGTCTCAACTCAAAATGTCACCTATCAATGTACTCAAGAGATGCTGCCTGAGGGGAAGGGGAGGTAGGAGAAGGGCAGAACAACATCCTTGGTCATGTACTGCCGGCCCTGGCTTGCTCTGGCCTTTCCTTAACTCCAGTTTCCCCCCCACCCTCCACCCCCTCCACTTTCAGTCTGAAGAAGGATTCCGATCTGAAACATCACCCATCCTTTTCCCTCCAGAGATGCTGCCTGACCCACTGAGTTACTCCAGCACTCTGTGCCAATCTTCAATGCTAATTCTGCATTCGCTGATGCAGATCAGCAGAGCTTTAGCAGAGCTGTTATATGATAGAGGTCTTTAAAATGATGAGAGGGATAGACAGAGTTGACGTGGATAAGCTTTTTCCATTGAGAGTAGGGAAGATTCAAACAAGAGGACATGGTTTGAGAATCAAGGGACAAACGTTTAGGGGCAACATGAGGGGGAACTTCTTTACTCAGAGAGTGGTAGCTGTGTGGGATGAGCTTCCAGAGGAAGTGGTGAAGGCAGGTTTGTTTTCATCATTTAAAAATAAATTGGATAGGTATATGGACGGGAAAGGAATGGAGGGTTATGGTCTGAGTGCAGGTAGATGGGACTAGGTGAGAGTAAGTGTTCGACGGACTAGAAGGGCCGAGATGGCCTGTTTCCGTGCTGTAATTGTTATATGGTTAGCTTACCATTCCCCGCCCCCGTCCTTCCATCTAGCTGAGTAAATCTTGGTTTCACAGTAAACATTGATTTAGCATTTCTGATCAAAGCCACGGGGACTCAGCGTGAAGGAGCCTCTCTCACTGGGAAAGCAAAGTGCGCTGTAACTGCTCCGAGCCTGCAGGGCCTTTCATTAGTTTCGAATGGAAGCCGTCTCGCAGGGGAGGCCCCTGTTCTGCTTTGATAAGCAATGCTTCCCTTCATCATGTTATATGCGGGCAAAGCTTCCAATAGCAGTGGTGCATCGTTAGTAAAAGACTCCTTCAACCATTAGTCAAATGCCATGGAATTAATTTGTCTCCTGTGCACCGTTCCTTTTTAATATTGTTGCACGTTCAGTATTTCTTTAGATTGGGGGGGGAGAGAAATCACTGGGTAAACAGTTATGCCCTGCGCTCTAAAGTGTCTTGGCTATTTCAACAGAAACGCAAACGTTGAACATCGGTCACAGAAACACGCCCTTTGGCCCACAATGCCTGTCGGACGTGACACCAAGGTATATTAATTTCTTCTGCCCGCATATGATCCATATCCATCAAAACCAGTGCATTTAATATTAATCAGGATGTTATGAGGATGTGTTACGGGGATAGACACATGTTTTGGAATAACTCAGCAGGTCATAGAAACATAGAAAATAGGTGCAGGTGTATGCCATTCGGCCCTTCGAGCCGTTCAATATGATCATGGCTGATCACCCAGAATCAGTTCCCTGTTCCTGCTTTTTCCCCATATTCCGTTAGCCCTAAGAGCACTATCTAACTCTCTCTTGAATACATCCACTGAATTGGCCTCCACTGCCTTCTGTGGCGGAGAATTCCACAGATTCACAACTCTCTGGGTGAAAAGGTTTTTCCTCATCTCAGTCCTAAATGGCCTACCCCTTATTCTTAAACTGTGACCCCTGGTTCTGGACTCCCCCAACATCGGGAACATTTTTCCTGCATCTAGCCTGTCCAATCTCTTAAGAATCTTATACGTTTCTATAAGATACCCTTTCATCCTTCTAAATTCCAGTGAATACAAGCCCATTCTTTCTTCTTATGTCAGCATGCATATCTGGAGAAAAAGAACGGGTGGCGTTTCTGGTTGGGACCTTTCTTCAGACAGAAAGTAGGCATGGGGTAAGGGGGGAAGGTGAAGAGCTGGAGGCTGGAAGAGACCAGGAACTATCAGGGCTGACAAAAAAGGACCCAAGGCAGGGCATTGCCTGCTAGTCCATTGTTGGCTAGGGAAGGTGTGGTCTCAAATATTGCACTATATTCGTTCACTAATTGAGTATGTGTGCATGTGTGTATATACACACTGAACGTTTGTTCTCCTGTTATGTATTATGTTTACATATTCTGTTGTGCTGCAGCAAGCAAGAATTTCATCGTGCTATCTGGGACATATGACAATAAAACACTCTTGACTCTCAAGAGGATTCATTACGAGGATGTTGCCAGGACTCGTGGGCCTGAGCTATAGGGAGAGGTTGGGCAGGCTGGGACTTTATTCCTTGGAGTGCAGGAGGATGAGCGATGATCTTATTGAGGTGTGAGATCATGAGAGGAATAGATCGGGTAAATGCACAGCATCTTTTATCCAGAGTTGGGGAATCAAGAACCTGAGGACATATGGTGAGTGGGGTGGAGAAAGATTTGATAGGAATTAGATGTGGCGGTTTGGTAACACCACACCTGGAATACTGTGTACTGCTTTGATCTTGCATACACAATAAAAAATAGACACAACATGCTGGAGTAATTCAGCGGGTCAGGCAGTGTCCCTGGAGACCATGGGTGGGCAATGTTTCAGGTTTTGACTCTTCATCAGACTGTCTTCAGTAAACACTTGTTTGGGCAGGTGGATGAATGGAAGGGAGTGGGGTAGCAGGGAGGAGCGAGTCCATTGCTTCCTCTGTACCACTGTACTATTGGGGTGGCACAGTTGCTGCCTTACAGCGCTGACAGCACCAGAGACCCAGGTTCGATCCCGACCACGGGTGCTGCCTGTACGGGGCTTGTACACTCTCCCCATGACCTGCGTGGGTTTTCTCTGAGGTCTTTGGTCTCCTCCCACATTCCGAAGACGTACAGGTTTGCAGGTTAATTGGCTTGGTATAAATGTAAAAATTGGCACTCGTGTGTGTCAGCGTTATTGTGCGGGGATCGCTGGTCGGAGCAGACCCGGTGGGCCGAAGGGCCTGTTTCCACGCTGCATCTCTAAACTAAACTAAACTAGTCTGGAGTGTTAACAGAAATTTATATCCTCATATCTGTGGAATTACCATGAGCCCGCAACCTTCAGGTAGCAACTCCATCATAGTCAACTATTGAGATTCATTGCTTTGATTTGTATGCTGTCAAGTTTGTCCCAGGAGAAATTGTGTAGAATGGGCCGATAGTCATTGGGGTCGGGAGAATGAGATGTGGTATAATTGAAATGTGTAGCGTTATGAGAATATTGACAGACTAGTTGCTTGGAGACTCTTTCTCCAATGAGAGAATAAACTAGCGTATTGATTCAAGTTTAGTTTTGTTTCGTTTAGTTTAGAGATACAGTGCGGAAACAGGCCCTTCGGCCCACTGAGTCCGCACCGACCAGTGATCCCCGCACACTAACGCTGTCCTACACACACTAAGGACAATTTACTTTTTATACCTAGTCAATTCATAATTGGGGCGGCACGGTGGCGCAGCGGTAGAGTTGCTGCCTTACGGCACCTGTAGTGCCGGAGACCTGGGTTCAATCCTGACTACGGGTGCTGTCTGTATAGAGTTTGCCCCCCTTCTCCCCCACTTCGCTCCCCTTCTCGAGTTTGTACGTTCTCCTCGTGACCTGCGTGGGTTTTTTCCGAGATCATCAGTTTCCTCCCACACTCCAAAGAT
Organism: Amblyraja radiata; assembly: GCF_010909765.2. Taxonomy (NCBI): domain Eukaryota; kingdom Metazoa; phylum Chordata; class Chondrichthyes; order Rajiformes; family Rajidae; genus Amblyraja; species Amblyraja radiata. The sequence continues at coordinate 10,776,738 of NC_045969.1, forward strand.
ATACAGGTTTGTAGGTTAATTGGCTTGGTATAAATGTAAATTGTCCCTAGTGTGTGTAGAATAGTGTTAATGCGAGGGGATCGCTGGTCAGTGCGGACTCGTTGGGCCGAAGGGCCTGTTTCCGCACTGTACCTCTAAACTAAACTAAACCTACAAACATGGATAGACCCAAAAAACTGGAGTAACTCCGCACGTCCAATGCCTTCATCATCTATATCTCTCGTTTCCCTTATCCCTAACCAGTCTGAAGAAGGGTCACAACCCGGAATGTCACCCAATCCTCCTCTCCAGAGATGCTGCCTGTCCTGCTGAGTTATTCCAGTTTTGTATGTCTATCCTCAGTTTAAACTGGCATCTGCAGTTCCTTCTTACACAACCTATAAACCTGTACATCTTTGGAGTGTGGGAGGAAACAGAGATCTCGGAGAAAACCCACGCAGGTCACGGGGAGAATGTACAAACTCCATACAGACAAGCTCCCGTAGTCAGGAACCTGGTGCTCTGGCGCTGTAAGGCAGCAACTCTACCACTGTGCCACCATGCTGCCCTGAAGATAGCACCGACACAGCTGTGATCCTTTTGGATAGTGTAAGGCTAGAAGGCCATGGCTTATTCATGCCTCTCACATGAAGTAATTTAATTACTGACAACTTAGCTTTAGCCTCTGAGTTGGAAGTGGATGGAGACTTAATTCATAAGTTCTAGGAACAGAATTAGGCCATTTGGCCCATCAAGACTACCCCATTCTCCTGCCTACTCCCCAATACCCCTAACACCTTAATGGGCCTGTCCCACTTACGCGACTTTTTCGGCGACTGCCGGCACCCGTCATAGGTCGTTGCATGTCGCCGAAAATTTCCAACATGTTGAAAATTCAGCAGCGACCCGAAAGACATGTCGCGGGATGAAGCCTGTATGGTCGCGAGTAGTCTAGTCGCCCGAGGAGTCGTACCTTGTTCTGGTCGCCGCTGGATTTTCAACATGTTGAAAATTTTCGGTGACCAGCTGCGACTATGACGGGTGCCGGCAAGTCGCCGAAAAAAATCGCGTAAGTGGGACAGGCCCTTTACTTGTCAAGAATCAAGATTTACGGCTCACAATCAACAGCGTGACTTACCGCAGAGGACGCGTTTCGGTAGGAGATCAAGTATCTTTAAAGATGAATCTGAATAGACATCACAGCAACTTCTCCCATGAAGAAGGGAGTAGCTTTTCCAAAAAGTATACGAAGAATAGAAACAAATAAAGCCAATCACTTCTACAGATGTACCATAGATAGCCTATTGTTGACTTGCATCAATGGCAGCTTGGCTTGGCAACAGCTCTGCCCGAGACCGCAATAAAATTAAGAGATAGACACAAAATGCTGGAGTAACTCAGCGGGACAGGCAGCTTCTCTGGAGAGAAGGAATGGGTGACGTTTCGGGTCGAGACCCTTACCCACACCCATTCCTTCTCTCCAGAGATGCTGTCTGTCCTGCTTAGTTACTCCAGCATTTTGTGTCTATCTTCGGTTTAAACCGGCATTTGCTGTTCCTTCCTACCCATAAAATGCAGAGAGTTGTAGATTTAGCCCAGTCCATCACACAGACTAGGCTTCCCACGATTGATTCCATCTACACTTCACGCTGCCTCGGAAAATCAGTCAACATAATCAAAGACTTGTCCCACCCTGGTCATTGCTTCTACTCCCCGCTCCCGTCTGGCAGAAGGTACAGGAGCTTGAAAGCGCATACCACCATACTCAGGAACGGTTTCTTCCCCTCTGTTATCAGGCCTCTGAACGGTCCTTCCATCAGCTAGGGTACTGTGAGATTCACCTCGACCACATTGAGGGCATTGGACTTTGTCTGTGTAACTGATGTACTACAATGCAGAGAACTATCTATTCTGCACTCTGTATCATCTACTCCACCCTATCTGTTGTATGTGTATCTACCTGTATCTACCTGTACTTATGATATATCTGATCTTTGGTGTGCAGTATTGGTCCCCTAATTTGAGGAAGGACATTCTTGTTATTGAGGGAGTGCAGCGTAAGTTCACAAGGTTAATTTCCGGGATGTCGGGACTGTCATATGCTGAGAGAATGGAGCAGCTTGGCTTGTATACTCTGGAGTTTAGAAGGATGAGAGGGTATCTTATTGAAACATACAAGATTATTAAGGGTTTGGACACGCTAGAGGTAGGAAACATGTACCCGATGTTGGGGGGGGGGGGGGGATAGGGGCAGAACCAGTGGCCACAGTTTAAGAATAAGGGTTAAGGCATTTAGAACGGAGATGAGGAAACACTTTTTCACACAGAGAGTTGTTAGTCTGTGGAATTCTCTGCCTCAGTGGGTGGTGGAGGCCAGTTCTCTGGATAGTTTCAAGAGAGAGCTGGATAGGGCTCTTAAAGATAGCGGAGTCAGGGAATATGGGGAGAAGGCAGGAACGGGGTAATGATAGTGGATGATCAGCCATGATCACATTGAATGGTGGTGCTGGGTCGAAGGGCCGAATGGCCTACACCTGCACCTAAAGTCTATTTTCTACTGTTTTGATAACATGCAAAAGAAAACTTTTCACTGTATCTCGGTATGGATGACAATAATAAACCTCAACCATCGCTGCCACTTGCAGTAGTGTAGTCCCTGAGCCAGCTTGGGAAGGGAATTCATCAGTCATTTTACACTGAAGATAACTGCCCTTATTGCAAAGATAGACACAAAATTCTGGAGTAACTCAGCGGGACAGGCAGCATCACTGGATAGAATGTAATAGGTACTATCTGGCTATGACTCTGCTGGTGTATACAGCCAAATTTTATATGCTAAAATTGCCAACTGTTTCAGCTACAGAAGATAATTTCTGGAGCGGCACGGTGCCGCAGCGGTAGAGTTGCTGCCTTACAGCGCCATAGGCCCGGGTTCGATCCTGACTACGGGCGCTGTCCGCATGGAGTTTGTACGTTCTCCCTCTGACCACGTGGGTTTTCCGGATGTGCTCCGGATTTCCTCCCACATTCCAAAGACGTACAGGTTTGTCGGTTAATTGGCTTTGGTAAAGATCGTAAATTGTCCCTGGCGTGTAGGATAGTGCTAGTGGGCGGGGATGGCTGGTCGGTGCGGACACGGTGGGCCGAAAGGCCTATTTCCACGCTGTATCTCTAAACTAAATTAAAAAGAATGGATATAATCTTCAGCAAAATGGGTACTGAGCGATCTGTGAAGTGCACAAGACACAGATGTGAATGAGTTACCTGCACATTATTTTGTGTGCAGACTGCATGGAATATGCTAATCAGTAAATGGGCATTTTCTAAAAAAGCCTGTGGTTCAGAATTAAATTCCACAAACTGGGTTGAATCATTGTGAATCCAATCCCCCAGCCTGCTGGATAAGCCAGAGATTCTAAGTCCGCACAACAAAGGCAGTAAGTGGGACATGCTTACGCATCCTAAATAGACTTGGTACTTCAAAGCTTTTGTCAGAGGCTCTGGCGATATCACTGTCACGGCCTGAGACAATTTTACATTGCTTCTGATTTCAGACCTTCAGCTCAGGGGGTGCGAGAGATCTGTGAGCATAGTTTTCACTGCTCTCCCTCGACAAACTGATCGCAGGTATAGGCACACTGGAGTAACCCAGCAGGAGAGGCAGCATCTCTGGAGAACATGGATGGGTGTCGTGACTCAGCGGGACACGCAGCATCTCTGGATAGAAGAAATGGGTGATATTTCGGGTCAAGACCCTTGCCGCCACCCATTCCTTCTGTCCAGAGATGCATCCTGATCTGCTGAGATACCCCAGCATTTTGTGTCTAACTTCGGTGTAAACCAGCATCTGCAGTTCCTTGGATAGGTGAAGTTTCAGGTCAGAAACCTCCTCCACACCGCAGATACAATGCCTTCACCTCTTCAGTCATGTTCATTTCAACTCCCACTGTGACATTTTGCTCCTTTAAACTCCGACTGAGTATTTCAGAGGCACAGCAAGCCCTTCTCACAAAATATGCAAAACTTGCTCATGTATAGGACCAATGTCCGACACCACCAAGTCACACACACGCGCATGCACATACGCATGCACACACGCACACACACGCATGCACACATGCGTGCACACACATTCATGCACACACACACAGGCACACACGTGCGCACGTGCATATATGCACAAAACACACGTGCATGCACACACACATGCACAAAACACACATGCACGCACACGCACACATGCACAAACAGATACATGTACGCACACACATTCATGCACACGCACAATACAATACAATACAATACAATACAATACAATTCAATTTATTGTCATTTGTCACAAGTGCATATATGCACAAAACACACATGCACGCACACACACATGCACAAACAGATATATGTACGCACACACATGCGCATACACACACACCCACATACACGCACACACACGCAAGCTTCCATTTAACAAATACCACAGTGCAAAGGCCAAATTATAATGGGCTAGATTGCACTGTCTCTGCCCCACATCTTATGGTCTCTCGTCTCATCATCCCCACAGCTGAAATAAATGTGTGTGCCTGCATAGCTCCTCGATGTGGTGCAGGAACTGTGTCAAGACCACAGGCTGCGGAGACCACAGACATAGCACATGGATTTCCCCATGCTCTCCTGATAGTTTGTGGTTTCAAAGTTCCTTTCACTTTTCATGTATTTCTAATCAACAGAGCCATCCGGAAAATGTCGATTAAAAAAATTAGGAAAAAAATAAATAAAATGGTAGTTTGTGGGAAATCTGAAATAAAAACAGAAACTGCTGGAAACACTCCAGGTCAGGCAGTAATGTTTTAGACAACAGATAGACACCAAAAGCAGGAATAACTCAGTGGGACAGGCAGCATCTCTGGATAGAAGGAATGGCCGACATTTCAGCATGGAGACCAATGTTTTAGACAATAAGGCTGAACTGGGGAAAAAATATTTGATTTTAAATGTTAGCTATATTTGAAACTACAATTAACTTTAAAGCATAGATATGCATTGAAATAAAGTTATGATTAATAAACATCAGTGACTGCATTCAAATATGTTTGGCCTTACTAGGAATGCCAAAAATGGTGCGTCAAGCAGAGGTGTTAATAGACAATAGGCAATGGACCATAGGTGCAGGCGTAGGCCATTCAGCCCTTTGAGCCTGCACCCCCATTCAATGTGATCATGGCTGATCATCCACAATCAGTACCACATTCCTGCCTTCTCCCCATATCCCCTGACTCCGCTATCTTAAAGAGCTCTATCTAACTCTCTCTTGAAAGCATCCAGAGAACCGGCCTCCATCGCCCTCTGAGGCAGAGAATTCCACAGACTCACAACTCCCTGTATGAAAAAATGTTTCCTCATCTCCGTTCTAAATTGCTTACCCCTTATTCTTAAACTGTGGCTCTGGACTGCCCCAACGTCGGGAACATGTTTATTGCCTCTAGCGTGTCCAAACCCTGAATAATCTTATGTGACATTCTTCTGGTCCCTTGGGTTCAGCAACTTACAGGCGTGTGACCCTCAGACTATCCTCGATCAGACTTTGCTGGCTTTACATTGCACTAAACGCTATTCCCTTAACATGTATCTAGACACCGTAAATGGCTCGATTGCGATCATGTATTGTCTTTCTGCTGACTGGGTAGCACGCAACAAAAGCTTTTCATTGTTTCTCGGTACACGTGACGTGCAGATTTGTTGTTTAATTGGACTCTGTAGATTGTCCCCAGTGTGTAAGATAGAACTAGTGTACGGGTGATCGCTGGTCGGCGCGGACCTGGTGGGCCGAAGGGCCTGTTTCCATGCTGTATTTCTAAACTAAACTAAATGTGCCAATACTCCTGAGACAGCACCTTCCAAATCCTTGACCTCTACCAGATGGAAGGACAAAGGGGGAACTTACATGGGAACACCACAGCCTGGAACTTGTCCTCCAAGACACACATTGTATTGACTTGGAAATATTAGGCCATTCCTTCACCGTCGTAGGGTCCAAAGCCTGGACCTCCCCACCCTATATTCCCGCCCCACTACATTCCCGCCCCATCTGCGGAAGAAACTGCGAGTCCCATGTTGAACCACTTCAAAAAAACATACGACTGGAGTGGAAGTAAGTCATCCTCAATCCTAAGGGACTTTATAAATGTCTACTTAACTTTGCTGGGAGTCAAATACAAGGAAGCAGATGGTGTTTAGTCCTGAATACCATGAAATGAGCATTTCATGACGGTGGAAACTGGGAGATCACCATATCCCAAATTCTGGGCCACCATTGTGGGACTCTGAAATGCATCTCAGTGGGGCTCTGAGATAGAGTCCCCTTTGTGGACACTAATCAAATAATCATGATGCTGGAATGAAGTCAATCTGCTCTCTCTCTCTCTCTCTTCCCCCCTCCCTCTCTCTCTCTCTCTCTCTATCTCTCTATCTCTCTCTATCTCTCTCTCTATCTCCCTCTCTTTCTCTCTCTCTCCCTCTCTTTCACGCTCTCCTTCTTGTGACAATGTTTCCAGTGAGATCCAGTACATGACACAATCAAAGTTTACAGGGGAGAAGGCAGGAGAATGGGGTTCAGAGGGAAAGGTAGATCAGCCATGAATGAATGGCGGAGTAGACTCAATGGAGCCAAATGGCCTACATCTGCTCCTACGACTTATGAACTCATGAACAATGTTGCCTGTTGGCCCTGTTGTTGACTGTTGCTGTTGTTCCCCCAATATCATGTCATCCTTTGACTATAACCACCATAGGCATAAAACCGGTGCTTACTTTTGACGGTGAGGTACATGGACTTGCTGACGTCAGCTCCCACGTCGTTGCTGACCTGGCAGAGGTAGTAGCCGCAGTCTTCCTCCAGCACGTGCTTAATGAGGAGAGACCCATTCACCTGTAACTGGATACGTCCGTTCAACGTGATGGGCTGGAACTGTGGGACGCCCGCACCTGCAATAGAGAGACAAGGAAACGTTTGTGTCATTGGTCTCAGCTTGTTCTTGTCCACTCCGACCCTGGCGAGACACGGGATTACCAGGGGGACAGAAGAAATGACTTAAAGATCTTCTTACAGTCTCCTGGGAAAATAGTGAGAATGTATACCTGACCCGGAAGGGCTGTTTAGGGTGGTAGAAACATAGAAAATAGGTGCAGGATTAGGCCATTCAGCCCTTCGAGCCTGCACCGCCATTCACAATGATCATGGCTGATCATCCAACTCAGTATCCTGTACCTGCCTTCTCTCCATACCCCCTGATCCCTTTAACCACAAGGGTCACATCTAACTCCCTCTTAAACATAGCCAATGAACTGGTCTCAACTACCTTCTGTGGCAGCGAATTCCAGAGATTCACCACTCTCTGTGTGAAAAATGTTTTTCTCATCTCGGTCCTAAAAGATTTCCCCATTATCCTTAAACTGTGACCCCTTGTTCTGGACTTCCCCAATATCGGGAACAATCTTCCTGCATCTAGCCTGTCCAACCCCTTAAGAATTTTGTAAGTTTCTATAAGAACCCCCCTCAATCTTCTAAATTCTAGCAAGTACAAGCCGAGTCTATCCAGTCTTTCTTCATATGAAAGTCCTGATATCCCAGGAATCAGTCTAGTGAACCTTCGCTGTACTCCCTCTATGGCAAGAATGTCTTTCCTCAGATTAGGAGACCAAAACTGTACGCAATACTGGTACGGGACGACTCCTTTAGCCAGAGGGTGGTGAACCTGTGGAATTCATTGCCACAGACGGCTGCAGAGACCAAGTTAATGGATATTTTTTATGGTTGAGGAAGGAACTGTAGATGCTGGTATAAACTGAAGATAGACACAAAAAGATGGAGTAACTCAGCGGGACGGGCAACATCTCTGGAGAAAAGGGATGGGTGACGTTTCGGGTTGAGACCCTTCTTCAGACTAGGTGGAAATAGTTAGATTCTTGATTAGCACGAGTGTCAGGGGTTATGGAGAGAAGGCAGGAGAATGGGATTCAGAGGGAAAGATAGATCAGCCATGATTGAATGGCGGTGTAGACTTGATGGGCCGAATGGCATAATTCTGCTCCTTGAACTTGTGAACATGAGGTAAAGGGACAGGTATTACACCTCACGCAATAGCAAGGGAAAGTGCCAGGGGATACGGGATCCAGGTGGGAGAGATAAGTAGGCCATGGTGCCTCTTGAATGTAGCAGATGTGTGTGTGTAGGGGAGGGGGTAGGGGAGATGGGGGGGGGGGGGGGGGGGGGGGCAGAGGGGAAGATGTGAGTGGTGGTGGGATCATGTTGGAGTTGGTGGAAATGGTGGAGGATGATGTGTTGGATGTGAACCTAGTGCTGGAAGGCTGCTGGAATAAGCTTGGAGCAGACTAGAGTGAGACTAATCAAGGACCTATTAGGACAATGACAAATTATTGAACTGAAACATCCCTCAGTTTACCATTCTCCTGCCTGACCAGCTGGGTATTTCTGGGTCACTGCGCAAAACCAATCTATCTCAGTCACACGAGACATAAACACGGTAGACTTCCATTAAAATAGTTTGAGCTGAAAATGAATTCAAGTCGAAAATAATGTTTTGTAGGTTGTATTTTCTTCCAACATTGATTCAGGCCTTTCAGCCCGTCGAGTTTATACCGACTCTCCGAGAATCTCATTAATCTTTTTCCCCTTCTTATTCCCTCCTGGCATCTTCTCTCCGACATGCCCAATCACACCCCCTACTCTCTTCCCACCCACCCAAAGCAGAGGCCTATTAATCAATCTGCCAGCACACCTCTGCGATGTGGGAGGCACCCAAGGTAAAAACACTCAGTCACAGGGAGAAAATGTGAACTGCACACGGACAACAACAGAGATCAGGATCAAACCCAAGTCACTGGAGTTGTGAGGCAGAAGCGCTAATTGCTGCACAACTGTGCTCCCCACCCTTGCAGTTCATAGTTTAGTTAGGTTAAGTTAAGTTAAGTTTACTTTAGTTAAGTTTAACTTAGTTGAGTTTAGTTACATTTTGTTTAGTGATACAGCTTGGAAACAGGCTCATCGGCCCACCGAGTCCGCACTGACCAACAATCACCTGCACACTCGTTCTATCCTACAGGGGACAATTCACAGAAGTCAATTAACCTACAACCTCGCACGTCTTTGGGATGTGGGAGGAAACCGGAGCACTCAGGAGAAAACCCACAAGGTCACAGAGAGGAACTTGCGAACTCCGTACAGACAGCAACCGTAGTCAGGATCGACCACGGGTCTCTGGCACTGTAAGACAGAAACTCTACCGCTGCGCCACCGTGCCGTACCAATTGTACTCTCCAACCCTAAACCTCAACTCTTTACATTTTGCTGCTAAATATTACAATATAGGTCAGCGTTTCCAACATAAGCATGAATGGGAGAGCAAACAGATGGAGCTGACGTGAAGCCGAGATTGAAGTGTTACCTTTGGAATATTTCCACACTATGGTCGGAACGGGATATCCCTCTGCAGAACAGTTCAAGGTGACGGATTTCCCATAAATTCCATCCTGGTCACTGGGCTGCACCACAAAGCGAGGTGGAACTGAAAGAAACAAGCTTAAAGTCAAACGGAGGTCCCATAGAATAGGGATTCCAACCTTGGCAAATCTGTTGTGATACAATTAAGACGTGTCACATAGCTTCATGGAGGGAAAGCATGACTGACAAACTTATTGGAGGTATTGGAACAAGCTGCCAGAGGAGGTAGTTGAGGCTGGGACTATCCCAACGTTTAAGAAACAGTTGGACAGGTACATGGATGGGACAGGTTTGGAGGGATATGGACAAAGCGCGAGCAGGTGGGGACTAGTGCAGCTGGGACATGTTGGCCAGTGTGGGCAGGTTGGGCCTGAAGGGCCTGTTTCCCCACTGTATCACTCCATGACTCTATCTATGACTATCAGCCTCGGTTGAAAGAGGTCTGAAGAAGGGTCTGTAAATTTGCCTCCACTGAACTGCTCTGAGTTCTTCCAGTACTTTGGTTTTTGTTCAAGATTCCAGCATCTGCAGTTTCTTGTGTATCCATATTCGAGCTCATAAAAAAAGACACAAAGTGCTGGAGTAACTCAGCGGGTCAGGCAGCATCTCTGGAGAACATGGATAGGTGACGTTTCGGGTTGGGACCTTTCTTCCGACTGACTGTAGGGTAGGAGATGATAGGTAGACAAGGGGAGAGGCAGGACAAATAGGTCAACAACATCGGCAAAGGTGTTTTTTTTTTGATAAGTAGATGGTTGGAACAAAGGCCAGAGATAGGAACAGAAGGTGTGAGATAGGTTTGAGGAGATGTGGATTGTGAAGCCAGAGGGAGGAAAGTAACAGGGCGGGGGGAAAAGAGAGGATGTGGGTGCATTGGTGGGAAGGAATAGGTGTTGACTACAATGCAAGTGACGGTGCAGAGGTGAGTACATTTAGAACAAATGCACGGAGATTAGCCTTTGCAACAATAGTTGAATTTCTCTTCCAAATGTTTGGGCTTTAAAATTGTGACTCGGATTTGTAACGTTATTTAATTAGCTCGGCAGTTTCAGCAATCACAGAAGTGACGCTAGCAATCCTGAATTCTGGTCCTCATAATCTTGTTAACATCAGCTCCATTTGCCAGCTTGTCCTGCTTTAACTTCATGAAGCTTATAACTGGTCCTTTTTCATCCTTTATCCAGCTGGAACTCTATACTTAATCAGGAATCCGAGATCAAGACGCAACCTAAACAAGTTTGGAAATTACCAAAAGATGTGGAAATAAAGCTTTGTACACAACTCTTCAGCAGATAAAAAAAAGCTTGGTCGAAAGGAACTGCAGATGTTGGTTTACACCGAATAGACACACAAAATGCTGGAGTAACTCAGTGGGTTAGGGGGCATCTCTGGAGAAAAGGAATAGCAGACGTTTCAGGTCGAGATCTTTCTTCATACCCTTGTGCTCCTGTCTCTAAGGACAGTCACGTTGGCACGGACCTTACTGACATCAGCTTCTCATTATGACTGATGCTACAGTGAAGAAGAGCCTTGACCGGAAATGTCACCTTCTCCAGAGATGCTGACTGACCTGCTGAGTAACTCCGCACTTTGTGTCATTTTGTGCATTAACCAGCATTTGCTGTTCTTTTATTTCTCCTACAATAGCTTGGCTGTGTTCACTTCTTCGACATTATCATGGAGTTGATTTTTGCATTCGATAATATTAGGAATTCCCTTTCATGAGCCTGTACACATAGTCAGGATCGAACCCGGGTCTCTGGCACTGTAAGGCAGTAACTCTACCGCTGCGCAACTGTGCAATCTTAGTTTAGATACAGCACAGAAACAGGCTCTTTGGCCCACCGAGTCCGTGTCGACCAGCGATCCCCGTACACTAAAACGATCCTACACACTAGGGACAATTTACAATTTTACCAAAGCCAATTGACCTACAAACCAGTATGTTTTTGAAGTGTGAGAGGAAACCGGAGCTCCCGGAGAAAACCCACGCAGGTCACGGGCAGAATGTACAAACTCCGTACAGACAGACAGGTTCGAATCTGGGTCTCTGGCGCTGTAAGGCAACAACTCTACCGCTGCGTCACCGTGCCGCCTCTAAATCAGTGTGGGCTGACTAATTGGTGACCTTACGAAATAGGCCTCTCAATGCCGTCTACTGCAGGAGTGCCAACCACACATGGCTGCCCCAGTGCACATTGGAAAGTGGGCAGTATCAGAGCTGCAGAATTGCACATCACCTCTGACGATCAGCTCGCTCTGGTGCTCCACTGCCGCTGCATCGTTGCTGGCAATGCAAGTGTAGTTCCCGTTATGCATGAGCGAGAGGTTGGAGATCCTCAGGGAGCTGGTGAAGTCGATCTTATCAATGGTGACTCCAAGGCTGGCTGGAATCAGGCGGCCATCCTTTTGCCACGTAATCCTGATCGGCAGATCGCCCGAGATGACAACGCACGGAACAAAGACACGCTGTCCGATGGAGAATCTTGGAAATTCGAAAGGCTGAATATAAGGTGGGACTGACAAAAATAAACTTGTTAATGGATTATTCAATTAATCCATGTCCAGCATGATAACATTTCCCCATTATTCCTTATCAGATTCAACATTACCGAGCAAAATTCAGCAACTGCAAAGAATTACGATCTAAGTTTGCATGTCATTTTTAGTTATGTCTTGGATGTCACTGAAGAGACACTCAAGAGAATCTAGAGAGAAAACTGTCAGAAGGAGTGCTTGCAGGATTTAGGTTTGTCAGTAACTTGCTGTGGGACTAAGCCCAGACCATCACACTAATTGTGGACTAAGCCCAAACCATCACACAAACCAACCTCCCTCCCTCCCTCCCTCCCATTGATGCCATTTCGACCTCACGCCACCTCGGCAAGGCCACCAGCAGAATCAAGGACAAGTCGCACCCCGGCCACTCCTTTCTCCTCCCCTCTCCCATTGGAAGGAAAGGGATTATAGATAGGTTAACTGAATGGGCAGGAAGTTGGCTGACGGAATAAAACGAGGGAAAATAAGATGGTTTAGATCACTTTAGAAGAAATAGTGGAAAAGAAAATTGTTAGTTGAGTTAAGTGAGACTACAAAATGCTCCATTACAGCGGGACCTGGGGATTTTCACACATGTGATGAAAGGGATTGTCATGGAGGTGTAGCATGTAAATCAAAAAGCAAATGGAATATTGGACTGCACTGCCAGAGGTAAGCAATACAAAAAAAACATACCCACCACCATATTACAAAATCACCAAATTATTCAGACACTGAATTCCAAACAACTATGTTACAAATATACTAATAACTACTATACAACCCTGGTAAAGGGGCAAGCATCTGGCTCGGGCAAAGCCCTCTTCCACCAGGCGCCATGACTCATGGATGGCCAGCTTGGCCAGGCCTAGGAGCAACCCAACCAGGACAACGTCAGCCCTGCCCACTCCCCAGAAGGTGTCACTGCAGCACCTTCGGTTGTGAATCTCCTCATGCACGGTGTCTTTGAGTGAGCCCCCCCTCCCCCCCCCTCCTCTCCCCCGGCCTTACCTTTGACAGCGACATGGACACTTTGGCTGGTGGACAGCTGTGGCTGGACCAGGACGTTGCAGATGTACTCCCCCTCATCCGTGTCCTTCTGCACGTCGGAGAGCTTCAAGGTGCCGTTGCTCCCGAATGCCGCCTGGCGGTGGTTGAAAGGCAGGAGGTTGGAGTTCTTGTACCACTTGATCGAGTAGTAAGGGTATCCGATCACCCGGCAGTGGATATAGGTGTCACGGCCTGCAATGGCCGTGATGTTTTTCATGGAGCGGATGCTGGCAGGTCCTACCGGAAAACAAAAATAAAACAAAAAATAGGAACAATGGAAACTGTAAAAGAGAGAATGGAATCTTAAAGAAATATAACTAAAATAACATTCATAAAAAAGATTGTTTAACTTGCATTGGTTTCATTACAGTACCATAAGAAACACAAGCCTACACTTCCTTCAATGTGTTAAAGGTACATTTTCAACACTTTTACTGTAAAAGTTATATTTAAATAAAACAACCCAATGTGAATCCAATGGGTTTATTTGGAAACATATATTTTTATATATATATTTTTTTTTTTTTTTTTTTAATTTTATTTTATTATATTTAAATATATATATTTTTAATTATCTGGGTGCCATTTAATACTCAACACACTGAGAGCATACCAGTCCCTACTGGCAGCAAGACTACTCCAAAATGGCTACACACACACACACAGACAGGAGAGAACTATATACAAAACATTGCCCTTTGTCCTGTGCAGCGCCACCTGCTGCCCGGGAGGAGCAACGGGTCCTCCCACCCCATACAGTCTACCAAACATCACAATCAGGGCTTTTGAATAATCATGGACAGTTGCCTTGGAAAATTGCCGACATAATCAAATACTTGTTCCACCCAGGTCATTCCTTCCACAGCCTGCGGCCACGGTGACGCAGCGGTAGAGTTGCTGCCTTACAGCGCTTGCAGCGCCGGAGACCCGGGTTCGATGCTGACTACGGGTGCTGTCTGTACGGAGTTTGTACGTTCTCCCCGTGACCATGTGGGCTTTCTCCGAGATCTTCGGTTTCCACCCACGTCCAAAGACGTACAGGTATGTATTTTAATTGTCCCCAGTGTGTGTAGGATAATGTTAATGTGCGGGGATCGCTGGTCGGTGAGGACTCAGTGGGCTGAAGGGCCTGTTTCCGTGCTGTATCTCTAAACTAAACTAAACTAAACTAAACCCTGCTCCTGTTGGACAGAAGATACAGAAGCTTGATAGTGCACACCACCAGACTCAGACACGTCAATTTTTCTCTGTTACCAGGCTTGTGAATAGTTCACATCAAAGGAACCGAATTAGGTCATCCAGCCCATTGAGTCCAACTCTGCAATTCAAACATGTCTTTCCCGCTCAGCCCCCTTCTCCTGCCTTCTCCACATAACCTATGACACACTTGCTAATCAAGAACCTGGCGATCTCCGCTTAAAAAATACCCAATGACTTTTCCTGCACAGCCGTCTGTGGCAATGAATTCCACAGATTCTGGTTAAAGAAATTCCTCCTCGTCTCCTTTCTGACGGGGAGTAATTTTATTCTGAGATTGTGCATTCTGGTCCAAGACTATCCCACTAGTTGAAACATTCTCTCCACATTCACTCTATCCAGCCTTTCACTATTCTGTAAGTTTCAATGAGGTCCTCCTGGTCCAAAAAAGGTCCTTCCATAAGCTAGGGTCCTGGCTGATTCACCTCTATCCCCATTACAGACATTGGGTTTCAGCTATGGAACTAATGCACAACAATGCTCAGAACTATATTCTGCACTCTGGATCTTCTCCTTTGCTCTGTCTATTGTACTTGAGTTTGTCATGGAGTCATAGAGTTATACACTGTGGAAACAGGCCCTTCGGTCCAACTTGCCCACACCGGCCAACATGTCTTATCTACACTAGCCCCACCTGCCTGCGTTTGACTCGTATCCCTCTAAACCTGTCCTATTCATGTACCTGCCTGTTTCTTAAATGTTGGGGCAGTCTCCACTGGCAGCTCGTTCCATATACCCACCACCCACCCATTGTGGGAAAAAGTTACCCCTCAGATTCCTATTACATTTTTTCCCCTTCACCTTTGATTAGGTTACATTTATGTACAGTATTATCCGATCCAATTGGATAACATGCCAAACAAAACCTTTCCCGGTACATATTACATGTGACGATAATAAACCTAAACTAGTGAAGGAAGCCCCAGCTATCTACTGCCTGCTGTACCAACATACAAAATGAGCAAGGTGTTGATGACCCCAGTATCTCCCTGTGGCCCACAGGCAGTGATTGAGAGGAGCACGCACAGGTATCTCCTTTACTCTGCCACAAGAGGTGATGCAAACATAATGGATGCAGTAGCATGCTGGTGCATTGTTCTATCAGTAGACAGCTCCATTCACTTCAGTCCCATGGCAGCCAGAATTGATAGTGGGCATTTTAACTGGCAAACACAAAGCAAATGCAACTTCAAAATGGAGCTCAATTAGAATTCTACTTGAGCCCATGAAGCCTCATCAATTTTCTTTAGGTAACAGTGGTGCAGCGGTGGAGTTGCTGCCTTACAGCGCCAGAGTTCCAGGTTCGATCCTGACTACGGGTGCTGCCTGTACGTTTTCCCCTTGACCGCGTGGGTTTTCCCCGGGTGCTCCGGTTTCCTCCCAAACTTCAAAGACGTGCAGGTTTGTAGGTTAATTGGTTTTGGTTAAAAAAAAATTGTTAATTGTCCCTAGTATGTAGTGTGTGCGGCGTGAACTCGTTGGGCCGAAGGGCCTGTTTCCGGGCTGAATCCCTAAACTAAACTAAACTAAATCATTCCTGCGACAACATTGCCTTTAAACTACTGCCCTGGGTGCTCAGAAACGGGGATATATTATGTGGTGGCGCCTCTGCTTGCATGAAGGAGCTGCAGGTTCTGGTGTTTGTGGACAGTAAATTGCTCAGAACTTTGGAGGCAGAAGCGTTGCTGTTCAGCCATCACAAGACAAAAGAAATTAAGAAATTAATACGATTAAAAAATTGTAACAGTGCAAAAGAGAAAAGCACATAAAGTCAGTTCTAGAGCCATACAGCATGGAAACAGGCCCTTCGCCCGAACGTGCCCACACCGACCTCCAACATGTTAGGTAAATAATACTTATTTATAGTACTTATTTATATCTCTCTCCATCCCTCCTCCACCGAAGTCGCACCAGTTTCTTGTTCTCACCTAGCAAACAGCTATCAACGCCTGTTTCCTTTATCATCATTACTTTTTTGCATATATTTAATTCATTTGTTCTATATCTCCCTACATCACTGTTTATACCTCTCGTTTTCCCTTTCCCCTGACATGTCTGAAGAAGGGTCTCGACCATAAATGTCACACATTCCTTCCCTCCAGAGATGCTGCCTGTCCTGCTGAGTTATCCACCGTTTTGTGTCTATCTTTGTTTTAAACCAGCATCTGCAGTTCCTTCCTACACATATAATAGTACAGTTTGGCTGATGGCTGATTGATTTGCAGAAGTTGTCAGACCTTGGAATGTACCTGGACAAGTAAACTGGACTGGTCCAGGAACGCTGAGGACCTGTACAAGAAGGGACAAAGCCGGCTGTACTTTTTGAGAAGACTCCGCTCCTTCAAAGTCTGTAGGAAGATGCTGCAGATGTTCTACCAATCGGTGGGAACCTGGTGCCATCTTCTTCACTATTGTGTGCTGGGGCAGCAGGGATAAGGCTGCGGACGTCAATAGGATTAATAAACTTATCAGGAAGGCTGGCTCTGTCCTGGGGGTGGAGTTGGATTATTGGAGTGGAGGATGCTCCTCAAACTGCGGAGCATGTTGTACAATACAGCTCACCTCCTCCGTGACACACTGGTCAACCTGAGGAGTACCTTCAGCAACAGACTTCAGCAGGACAGAACGCAAAAGGAGATCCTTCTTTCCTGTGGCAATCAAACTGTACAACTACTCCCCCTTCTGTCGTGGGATAGACTGACTCCCCCCCTTCCCCCCCCTCTCCAATCTTTGCACATCCCCAATCCTTTCCACTCATCACTTTAAGTTCAGATTTTATGTATCTTGTATTTTATGACTTGGCAGATTAATTTCCCTCTGGATAAATAAAGTTCTATCGTATCGAATCATATTAATGTGTTGCCCGCATGGAATTGATTTGGCTTGAAGAGTAACGTCATGAGATCCAATTGGTATCACACCAGGGAAGTCCAAAGCATCAACAGAGGTAAAACATGGCTTGAGTGAAGATCACTTGATAAAGACAATTGCAGGACAACAGAGATGTGCGCCTAGACTAGCTAGAAGGCTGATAATTCGCACACTGTGACATCATGTGAATGCAACCTACAAAACGCAAGGCCTTTACATGGTGTCCAAAATCATTCCTCTGATAATCTAAAAACAAAGGAAGTCATAACCGACAGCAAGCAACAAGATATATATCTCAGTTGGCAGGAGAGAGTGGAAGGAGATAAAATAAATGGGTAAACAGCAAGGACATCAATTTATCTGTAAAATAAACAGCAACAAAAAGAGGACCATTTTTTTGGAAAAAAATCAGAAACAGAACTTAATAATGCATGGAATACACAATCCTAATGAAATGAACTATGTGTTCTGAGGAGCTAATTTGACAAGCACCTCTTACGTTTATTCGAGCCTGATACATGGCGACTCCGGCAGAGTTATTGGCCGCACACCGATAGACTCCGCCGTCGCGGACCTGAGTGTTGGTGACGTTGAGGTGGCTGACCACGTTGCCCTCCTTGGTGATGTACTGGCTGAGGCGGTGGTTTCCGTCTCTGGAGACGGCATCGTCGTCCAGGGTCCAGGTGATGGTGGGGGAGGGAGTGCCCTTCACGTTGCACATCAGCGAGATGGGCTCGTTGGGATTCACAACCTTCTCACTGAAGGACGAGATCACCTTGGGCGTTCCGTCTGCAAGCACAATGGAGGAAAGGGATATCATATTAGGGCGGCACGGTGGCGCTGTGGTAGAGTTGCCGCCTTACAGCGCCAGAGACCACGGGTTCGATCCCGGCCACGGGTGCATGGCTGTATGGAGTTTGTACGTTCTGTGACCTGCGTGGGTTTTCTCCGAGATCTTCGGTATCCTCCCACACTCCAAAGACGTGCAGGTTTGTAGGTTAGTTGGCTTGGTATAATTGTAACATTGTCCCTAGTGTGTGCAGGGTAGTGTTGATGTGCGGGGGATCGCTAGTCGGTGCGGGCCCGGTGGGCCAACGGGCCTGTTTCTGTGCTGTATCTCTAAACTAAATTAGATCCTGTGAATAATCCCTCCAAAAATCCTAATCTGCTGGGTCAAAGCACTGCACCTTGGGGCTCTCTCCAGTACGTTAGACTTTAGAGATACAGCGTGGAAACAGGGCCTTCAGCCCACCGAGTCTATGCTGACCAGTGGGGACAACTCACTAAAGCCAATTAACCTACAAACCTGTAAGTCTTTGGAGTGCAAGAGGAATAGATTGGGTAAGCGCACAGTCTTTTGGCCTGAATAAGGGAATTGAGAACCAGAGGACACAGGTTTAAGGTGAAGGGGAAAGATTTACTAGGAACTGAGGGGTAACTTTTTTACACAAAGGGTGATGGGTGTGTGGAATGAGCTGCCAGAGGAGGTAATTATATTGCATGTAAGAAGCATTTAGATAGGTACATGGATAGGACAGGTTTAGAGGGATACAGGCCAAAGGCAAGCAGGTGGGGCTAATGTAAATGGGGCATGTTGGTCGGTGTGAGCAAGTTGGCCTGAAGGGCCTGTTTCCACACTGTATCAATCTATGTGGGAGGAAACAGGATCACCACGAGAAAATCCAAACAGGCACAGAAAGAATGTATGAAGATATCAGCCGTAGTCAGGATCGAACCCGAGTCTCTAGCGCTGTAAGGCAGCAATTCTACAGTTGCGCCACTGTGCTGCCCCAAGGCGTAGGTTTAGGTGTAGTTTTTTTACTGAGGTACAGTGAAAAGCATTCATTGCATGCTATCCAAACAGATCACATACACACAATCAAGACAAACGCATGTATATTACATGGAACAGAAAGAGAGTGCAGAATTTAGAAGGATGAGAGGATATCTTATAGAAACGTATAAAATTATAAAAGGACTGGACAATCTAGATGCAGGAAAAATGTTCCCAATGATGGGGGAGTCCAGAACCAGGGGCCACAGTCTAAGAATAAAGGGGAGGCCATTTAAAACTGAGATGAGAAAAAACGTTTTCACCCAGAGAGTTGTGAATTTGTGGAATTCTCTGCCACAGAAGGCAGTAGAGGCCAATTCACTGGATGAATATAAAAGAAAGTTAGATAGAGCTCCAGGGGCTAGTGGTGACAAGGGATATGGAGACAAGGCGAGCACAGGTTACTAATTGTGGATGATCAGCCATGATCACAATGAATGGCGGTGCAGGCTCGAAGGGCCAAATAGCCTCCTCCTGCACCCATTTTCTATGTTTCTTTTTGCAGGCAGAAAAATAGATTTAAAAGAGGTGGGCAATACTATTGGATGATACTAGATGTTCCTCTGGGACCAGCACGCAAAGATTAACCATGCTCGATCGCCATCTTCCACGATGTGACATTATGTTACTGACAAAAGAAAGAGGCATCGATTTTACCACCAGATGCAAGTGTGATGGTAGTGCCCTATGCGACTTGCATTTCCCTTGACTGAACATGGAAATAAAACCATTGCCACTGAGCCTGACAAGTTGCTGGATGTGATAATGGTGTTTATGAGGCTTTTGCAAGACATGATTGTGCTGTTTAATTAGTTTAGTTTAGTGTTACAGCACAAAAATAGGCCCTTTGGCCCACCAAGTCCTCGCTGACCAGTGATCCCCGCACACTAATGCCACCCTACACACACTGGGGACAATTTACAATTAGACCAAGCCAATCAGCCTACAGACATGTATGTCATTGGAGTGTGGGAGGAAACTGGAGCTCCTGAAGGAAACCCAAACTATATAATCTTATGTATCACATATACAGTAGATCATTTACTCATTCTTCCAAACACCATAGTCCAATCAACCTGTCATCCAAGGAAGCTATTTGATTGCATACAGGCAAGTATTATCCTTGATGGATTGATTCATTGATTGAAAGATACAGTCTGGAAAGGGGCCCTTCGGCCCATTGTTTCCATGCCAACCATCATTCACCTATTCACTCCGGTTCTATGTTATCCCACCTTTACTCGCACTCTCTGCACACTCGGGTCAATTTACAAAGGCCAATTAACCTACAAATCAACATGTCTTTGGGATGTGGGAGGAAACCAGATCACCCAGAGGAAACCCACATGGTCACAAAGAGAACGTGAAAACTCTACACAGACAGTACCCGAGATCAGGATCGAACCTGGGTCTCTGGCGCTGTGAGGTATGGAGACAGAACTGCACCTAATTTTCCAGATTTGGTCTAAACTAAGCCGTCTACAATCACAGAAAGACTTCTTTGTTGTCATACTCCTTCTGCTTGGTGACAAGGTCGGACCTACAATGTTTAATAGTGAACAATGGTGCTTTATTGACACGTGTGCACTAGACAGTGAAATACTGCATTAATCACTTATGCACGAGTCGCCATATTTTGGCGCCATTTACAATAAGCCCAAAGTCCCAGTCCACGCACTTGATGTACTGGAGCGGCCCTCTCCTCTCCTCATTGATACATCAACTACTGAGCATCTCCTCTCCTCACCCAAACGCCTTTGTGGCCTGGGAGCGTCTCCTGCTGCCTCCACCACCACCCCTGACAGTGTGTTCCAGGCACCCACCACTCTTTAGCTCATGTTCATACGTTATAGGAGCAGAATTAGGCCATTCGGCCCATCAAGTCTACTCCGCCTGCCAATCATGGCTGATCTGTCTTTCCCTCTCGACCCCATTCCCCTGCCTTCTCCCCATAACCCCTGACATCCTGCCATCCCAGAATCTGTCAATCTCCGCCTTAAAAATATCCATTGACGTCCTCCACAGCCGTCTGTGGCAATGAATTCCACAGATTCACCACCCTCGGACTAAATAAATTCCTCCGCATCTCCATTCCAAAGGTACGTCCTTTTATTTTGAGGCTAGACCCTCTGGTCCTAGACTCTCCCAATAGTGGACACATCCTCTCCACATCCACTCTATCCAGGCCTTTCACTATTCCACATCCAATACATGTCCGGTGGTACCGATTCTCTTCCTAGCGTTGCACTGCACCCATAATAGCCCAGCCCCTTCATGCTCTCAGGTTCAATAGCTCATCAGAATCTTTAAACTGGAGGTGTTTTTTTCCACACTCACCGTATTAGCTAACACAGAATGAGGGTAAAGGTCAATGTGGAGACTGAAACGATCAAGGGGACTTGAATCAAATTGCGAGCACAGTTGATTTTCGGAATAAATGCCAGGATGACAGCTGGTTTCTAAGTGTTATTATTAGCTGGAAACATCCTTAAGTACTTTGGCAAGACTTTATTCAGAGCTTTAAAGAAAGTCCACAAAATTGCTGGGGAAACTCAGCGGGTGCAGCAGCATCTATGGAGCGAAGGAAATAGGCGACGTTTCGGGCCGAAGAAAGTCGCTGTGTTAATTTAAATTTCTGACACTTTTCTTTCATATTCACTAATCTGCTTATTGAAATAGTCCCTCGAGAGCTCACTAGGAAATAGGGCACGTTGTATCTGGTATCTGGAAAAAAGGCACAATCCGCATTTCATGCTTCAATTATTTTTCTTTTCTCTCATCCTGCATTGACTCCTTGCTGGGGTCTTCTCTGCTGGCAGGCACGGGTTCCTTCTGAATGGGAAAAGGTGAAACTGGGCAGCAGCATAGAGCTTGCAACAGGTCATCACAATCTTCCCTTTACAACATAGAAAAGTACAGGTACAAAAAGCTGGAGTAACTCAGCAGGTCAGGCAGTATTTCTGGAGAAATAGGATGGGTGACATTTCGGGTCGGGTCTGAAGAAGGGTCCCGAACAGAAACCTCACCCATCCCTTTTCTCCAGAGATGCTGCCTGACCCTCTGAGTTTCTCCAGCACTTTGTGTCTATTGTGCAAACATAGTTGTTTGTGGATGGAGGACAGGGGGGGTGGGGGTGGGGGCGGGGGGGTCGGTGGTGGGGGGGGGGGGGGGGGGGGGGGGGGGGGGGACACGTATGTTTCAGTAGAGAAATATGCAAGGGAAATCCAGAAACAAGATCTGGCGTATTTGTCAGTGAAATCAAGTGGCAACATTTCTCACTGAACATTATGGGAGAATGAATACTCCCTCTCAAGGAGCTGCTGTCTCTGGTTTAACAGACATTTCCAAGAATGAGATAGAAAGATTTGGGTTGAGCAAGGGAATTAAGTTTTGTGGTGCAGTGGCTAATCAGACAGCCAGGATATTGATGAATGAAGTGTATAAATTCATAAGTGATAGGAGCAGAATTAGGCCATTTGGTCCATCAAGTCTACTCCGCCATTCAATCATGGCTGATCTACCTTCGCCTTTCAACCCCATTCTCCAGCCTTCTCCCCATAACCCCTGACACCCGCATACGAATCCAGAATCTATCTATCTCTGCCTTAAAAATATCCATTGACTTGGCCTCCACAGCGTTCGGTTGCAAAGAATTCCATAGATTCGCAGTGAAGATCCATCAGAGTGAACGAAAAGACGTGCCTCGGAACTGTTCACTGGTTTTTGTATTTTACCAGTGAGCCTTTCAGCTCACGCCTGTTTCGTAGATAATTTCAAATAAATATTCAGAGAGAAAAATATCTGCAAGAGGTTTTACATTCTAAAGGAAGAAGGCTCTCAGGTGAGATTTCATACTGATCAATGAACCCGTTGCTTTGCACAGTTATCCAGGCATGGAAAGAAAATCCCATCTTAAATCAGCTGGAGTATCTTGACGCAGTACGAGCATCTTAATGTCAAAACCAGGTGCTTTAAAAATAGCGGTGGTTGTTAAAAATTTATGCTGAGGTGGTGGTTCCAAGATGCCTTTGGTGGGTCAGGGGTGAGGTGAGGGCTGAGGGACGAGGGTGCGTTCACTCCCACGGTTCTCTCCGCTTGCCGCAGTAAAACATGGCGTCTTCGCCCTG
The DNA here is from genome assembly GCF_010909765.2 of Amblyraja radiata. Lineage (NCBI taxonomy): Eukaryota > Metazoa > Chordata > Chondrichthyes > Rajiformes > Rajidae > Amblyraja > Amblyraja radiata. The sequence goes on from NC_045969.1 coordinate 10,799,908, forward strand.
AAACCGCTAACTTTCTTCTCACATAATGCGGCCGATCCAAAGAAGAAAGGGAAGCTCGAGGCTTTTGTGCGCCGAACGCAACCCGGCGCACTGTAGATAACTCGGCAAGTGCACTCCGAATGCGCAGACACCCTTTTTTTTATTCCTGTGATCGGCTTTTCCAGAGATGAAAGAGGACATTATTCTCCCAGTGAGACTTGTGTGTCTTTGAAATCTTTCCTACTGTCACTCTGTGATAAGACCCCTTCCCTTTACATCATTATGGATTATCAATATGCCACATGAGACTGTCGCCGTGGCAACCAGATCAGGAGGTACCCTTAGCATTCTCTAAATTTGCCAAATATAATCTCCCTGCCAAGATTAAACTGCAATTTCATCAGCAAATGGCACATCTTGCATCAGATGATTTAAATGTGACATTATTGGGTGACAAAGTGACACGCTCTAAGAGAGGAAATTAACACCACGTGCCTCGTTTCTTCTCTCACTCTTTTCTCGTTCTTCCTGACACTACCCGGTGAAACCGTGGGTCGGGTGTGAGAGCGGTTTAGCCTGTGTAGGATTGGACTGCAGATGCTGGTTTACGCCAAAGACAGACGCAAACCGCTGGGTGAAAAGGTATCGGCGACCTGTCGTGTCCAGGCCCTTCCTCGGACTGAGAGTCAGGGAAGAAGGAAACTTTGCCTATTCCTTCTCTCCAGAGATACTGCCTGACCCGTTGAGTTATTCCAGCATTTTACATAGAAACATAGAAAATAGGTGCAGGAGTAGGCCATTCGGCCCTTCGAGCCTGCACCGCCATTCAATATAATCATGGCTGATCATCCAACTCAGTTGTGCCTGCCTTCTCTCCATACCCCCTGATACCTTTAGCCACAAGGGCCACATCTAACTCCCTCTTAAATATAGCCAATGAACTGGCCTCAACTACATTCTGTGACAGAGAATTCCAGAGATTCACCACTCTCTGTGTGAAAAATGTTTTTCTCATCTCAGTCCTAAAAAAATTCCCCTTTATCCTTAAACTGCGTCTATCTTTAATGGTGCAAATGGAGAAGACAATGTCATTCTTCAAGAGAGTTTCCACAAATTATGGGAAGGCATGATGTCATAAGGTCATAAGCAATAGGAGTAGAATTAGGCCATTCGGCCCATCAAGTCTAATCCGCCATTCAATCAAGTGGCAATGAATTCCACAAATTCACCATCCTCTGACTAAAGAAAATTCTCCTCATCTCCTTCCTAAAAGAACGTTATTTAATTCTGAGGCTATGACGTCCAGTCCAAGATTCTCCCACGAGTGATAACACCACCCCTCATCCACTCTCTCCAAGCCTTTCACTATTCTGTTCATTGCAAAGAGGTAATCCCCTCATTCTTCTAAACTCAAACCTCCAAATAAGCTCTGAACTACATAGACTATTATTGTTATTATTTCACTATTATAGTTTGTTTTATATGTGTACGTACGTACGCATGTGCGTATATACATATGTATGTGTATTGGAGGACGTGCCTAACGGGTTCACACTTGGTCTAGTATATATATATGTGTGTGTGTGTGTTTACATATTCTGTTGTGCTGCTGCAAGTAAGAATTCCATTGTTCTATCTGGGACATATGACAATAAAACACTCTTGACCCTTGAACTGCATCATGTCACATCCAGTTTTATTCTGAAGGCACAGATCCATATTTTCATCTTCACAGGCAGTGAGTCCAGATAAAAAAAACACTCTTTGTGTAACAATGTTTCTTCCTCTGTTCCTTTTATGATCATGTGCACATTTTGGCAATGAATTCCACAGATTCACCTCCCTCTGACTAAAGAAATTCTTCCTCATCTCCTTCCTAAAGGAACATCCTTCAACACTGAGGCTATGACCTCTAGTTCTAGACTCTCCCACTTGTGAAAACATCCTCTCCACATCCACTCTACCCAAGCCTTTCACCATTCTGTACGTTTCAATGAGGCCCCCCCTCGTTCTTCTAAACTCCAGCGAGTACTGGCCCAGTGCTGTCAAACATTCATCACATGTTAACCCACTCATTCCTGGGATGATTCTTGTAAACCTCCTCTGGACCCTCTCCAGAGCCAGCACATCCTTCCTCATCCTTCTGTGGCAAAGAATTCCACAGATTCACCACCCTCTGACTAAAGAAATTCCTCCTCGTCTCTTTCCTAAAAGGACGTCCTTTAATTCTGAGTCTATGACCTCTAGTCCTAGACTCTCCCCATAATGGAAACATCCTCTCCAAATGCTCATCATATGTTAACCTACTCATTCCTGGGATCATTCGTGTAAACCTCCTCTGGACCCTCTCCAGAGCCAGCACATCCATCCTCAGATATGGTGCCCAAAATTGCTCACAATACTCCAAATGAGGCTTGACCAGCGCCTTATAGAGCCTTAGCATTACACCCCTGTTTTTGTATACAAGCCCTCTTGAAATAAACGCTAGCATTGTGTTTGCTTTCTTTACTACCGATTCGACTTGCAGATGAACCTTTTGGGAATCCTGCACCAGAACTCCCAAGTCCCTTTGCATCTCCGATTTCAGGATTCTCTCCCCATTTAGAAAAGGTAAAGGGTAACATGACATGATAAAGGGAATAATGTGAATGCTGAATCTTTCAAAAACGGAGCTCAAATACTATATCCAGTTCTCATTGCTGCACTTTAGGAAGAACATGGAAGGGGTGCAGGAGAGATTTACTAGAATGGTTGAAAAAACGAGGGATTTCAGTTTTAACATTACACTGGATAAGCTGGTGTGCTTGTCTCTAAAGTGAAGAAGATTGAGAGATTTGACATCATGTACAAGATCATGAAGGATACAAGGAGGACGAGAAGATAAATATTTTTGCACAGAGTGGTTCCTATCAGGATTCGCAGCCTTCGATATGGAAACAGTCAATCAGTGCTTTCAGAAGGGATTTGTATGGGCTGGGGATAGCACAGACTAGATGGGCTGAATAACCTCCTGTTCTATATTGTTTCTAATATCCAGATCCATGGTGCGGTTTGGACTTGAGAACCACAATCTCCATGCTATCGACACCACCTATCAATAAAACATTGAGTGTGACTGCCAATTCATCAACAGCAATAACATCTTCCATTTGTTAATCCTGGCTAAATTGGACCAGTCGGGACTTCAAGATGGGGTTAAGTCTCAGGGCTTGCTGGGAGATTTGGTCAAATTGGGATTGCTCTCTGCAGAGCTGGGACAGGCAGCAAGAGGTGCCAGAGAGCCTGGAACTTAGATACAATTCACAAGCAAAGAATGGGAAGCCTTGCAAGCCTTGTCAATCTGGTGCTAAATGCATAGATGGATTGGGTGACTGCAAACCAGACATACACTTTGTAAATAGCTTGTAAATAATGTTGCAGATCCTGACTCTGCTGGACGTTTATTGGATGGGGTGTTAAACCTTGCCTAGAAGTTCTGTTAATCAGGATAAATGTTTCCAAGTTGACTTAATCTCGAAGTCCGTTGTAAATACATTGTGAACTGTTGTGAACTGTTGTATCATTGGGTTAGAGAAATGCCTGTTATGTATGGGGTTAGTCGATATTTGTAATTAGGTGATTAAGAGACAACCCCTGTGTGGTTCGGCCCTCAGGTTCGCTGGGCATATAAAAGGCCTTGGTCGCGAGGCTCAGGGTCGATCTTCTAGAGGAACGTTCAAGACCACATGGCCTCCTGGAGTGTCTCTCTGCGCGAGGCCTAGAGGGCTTGAACAGATAGACAGAGGATCGAACCCGCGGTGGGGATAGGTACAGTGTGTGATCTTTGTAACTTTGAACTTTGTAACTTTGTCAGCGCCGTAGGTGGCCGCTATTTGTATACCTTTGGTATGTGAGTAAAGAATTTCACTGCGCCTTGTCACACGTTTCATAATAAGGGGTAGGCCATTAAGGATTGAGAGGTGGAAAGACTTTGCCACCCAGAGAGTTGTGAATCGGTGGAATTCTCTGCCACTCAAGGCAGTGGAGGCCAATTCACTGGATGTATTCAAGAGGGTGTTAGATATAGCTCTTAGGGCTAACGGAATCAAGGGATATGGGGGAAAAAACAGGAACGGGGTACTGTTTCTGGATAGCCATGACCATATTGATTGGCGGTGCTAGCTCGAAGGGCCGAATGGCCTATTCCTGCATGTACTTTCTATGTGACAATAAAGTATTCCATTCCATTCCAAATAAAAGGATTCGACCAGTCGCCTCGACACTAACCTTCCAGAATGACTTGGGCCAGGTCCTGTGCTGACACGCGCCCTTTCCTCACGAAGCATTGGTAAGCTCCTCCGTCGCTGTTGGCCATTCCGTCCATGGCCAGGTTCTCCTGGTTGCTCCCGGTGATGTGGACGTTCTTGCCCGGGGCGGTGATCTTGCCGTTGCGGTACCACTGGACAGCGTAGTCCTGGGCCCCGGTCACGGTGCAGGAGAGCGAGACGCGGCTGCCCACGCTGGTCTTCACCTTGCGCGGGCTCACTGTTGCCTTCAGCGGCTCTGTCCATTGAAAAGAGAGCAAGAGATGGCTGAGCCTCCCTCTCATCCTGTTGGATAACCTTTGCACAAAACCTTATTGAATGTTGATCTCGACATGTTGAACAATACACTTTACCTCTGTGTTTCACTCCACTATTCTCTGCCTTCATAGCATTAAGAGGAATTTGCCAGATGTAAACATGACATTGTGCCAGTTGGTTTACCTCGCAGATATGTACTGTAGGGAAACAAGCCCATCGGCTCAACTGTTCATGCATTTAAGTTGTGTACCAAGTTCCTATTTGCCTGTGTTTGGCCCATTTTCCTTTAAACTTCATGTCTCTTAACCGCATGACTCTATTAAGAGTCATAGGGTCATGCAACTTGGAAGGAGGCCCTTCAGACCAATTAATCCAAGATCCTAAGCCAGTCCCTTTGCCCACGTTTGCCCCATATCCTTCTGAACATTTCCTCTCCATGTTGCTGTCCACGTGTCTTTTGAAAGCTGTTGTAGTATCTGCCTCAACTACCTCCTCTGGCAGCTCGTTCCATATACCCACCACTCTCTGAGTGAAAAAGTTGCCCCTCAGGTTCCCCTGGAATCTTGCCCCTCACACCTTAAACATATGTCCTCTTGTTTTTGATTCCCTTACCATCGAATAAAAGATTTAGTGCACTCACTCTATCTATTCCCCTCATGATTTCATACACCTGTATAAGATCACTGCTCTGCCTCCTGCACTCCAAGGAATAAAACCCTCGGCTGCCAATCCACTCCCAATAGCTCAACCCCTCATGTCCTAGCATCATCTTTGTAAATCTTCCCTGGGTTCTTGCTATCCATGTACCTGTGCATATGTCTATTCAACATCATAATGCTATCTGCCTCTGCTACTTCCTCTGTCAGCATCCCACCACCCTCTGTGTGAACAAGTTGTCCCTTAGTTTTAGAGATACAGCACGGAAATGTACCCTTCGGCTCACCTGGGCACGGTATTCTTGGCATTAGCACTGGCACCAGGTCAGAAGGTCTTATAGGTTATCTTAGGTAGTAACTTTTTCACACAAAGGATGGTGGGTGTATGGGACGAGCTGCCGTAGGAGATAGTTAAGGCCGGTACTATTGCCTTAACTATCTAAGAAACATTTCGACAGGTACATTGATAGGGCAAGTTTAGAGGGATGTGGGCCAAACGCAGGTAAGTGGGACTAGTGTAGATGGGACATGTGTCAGTGTGGGCAAGTTGGGCCGAAGGGCCTATTTCCACACTGTATGACTCTATCACTATCTCTTGGGATTGCAACCTTCACGTGGTCCACCCTGTTTCGACTAATGCAATCAACCTGACGTGCACAAACAAAAGATCAAATAGAAGAATTTGACCTACAACTTTAGGCTGTGCGCAGCTTACGCAAGAAGAAGACTCTATCTCTTCAATAGCCTGATTGCTTCCTGAACCTCATTAGCAAGGTAACAAGGCCACATCTAAATCATCTCGTGCTTTCCGATCAGATAAACAGAACCCTTCACTTTGCCATGTTTTCCTTTCCAGCAACTAACGTCAGGTGAAAGTCTGAATTTACTACCCGCTTGCCTGCTGATAACGTGTTGTTCAGCAAGACTGTATTGACACGATGCTCAGCTAACATTTGCACAGCAGTCAGTTCAATTTCTTTGATGTCCCAACAAAACGTCCTGTTCAAAGAACTCATCAAAATGTTTATTGAAAAATAATTGGCCATCATAAGTGGCATGCTGCTTCAATGGGATTTCAAATCACATGAACTGAGACTGATGACTCAGTGTTTTAACTGAGTTGAGTCATAGTCATACAGCGTGGATGTAGGCCCTTTAATAATGACATCCAAATGGCCTCCCATCTTCCAGTGATTCATTGCAAGTCATCACCACTCTCTCTGTATGTTGGTCTATTGCTTCCTAATCCAGTAACCCACCAATATTAACATTGACGTAATTGTTTGAATTCCCTTCATGTTCTGGGTTCCCTGAGATATGTGGCTACACCAGCTTAGTATAGTTGAGTTTAGTTTAGTTTGGAGATACAGCATGGAAACAGGCCCTTCGGCCTGTTGGTCTGTACTGACCAACGATCACCCGTACACTAGATCTATCCTGCATACACTAGGGACAATTTTACAGAAGCCAATTAACCTGCAAACCTGCACGTCTTTGGAATGTGGGAGGAAACGGGAAAACACACGCGGTCACGGAGAGAACGTAAAACTCCGCACAGACAGCACCCGCAGTCAGGATCGAACCCGGGACTCTGGCGCTGTAAGGCAGCAACTCTAACGCTGCACCACTGTGCCATTCTATCCGACTTCTTGAGCACCTCTCCATTGGCCACAGTGTCTTCACCCTCAAAACGCTTTGCACCCTTTTAAAGTTTAATAACATCCTTCCTCTAATAGGTGGACCAGAACTGAACCTTTTCCAGTTTAACAACAACCTTCCTATAGCAGGGCGACCAGACCTGAACACAGTGCTCCAAGTGTGGCCTCACCTACGTCTAAAGGTCATAAAGTCATAAGAAATACGAGTAGAATTAGGCCATTTGGCCCATCAAGTCTACTCCGCTATTCAATCATGGCTGATCTACCTCTCCTTCCTAACCCCATTCTCCTGCTTTCTACCCATAACATAGAAATATAGAAAATAGGTGCAGGAGTAGGCCATTCGGCCCTTCAAGCCAGCACCGCCATTCAATATGATCATGGCTGATAATCCAAAATCAGCACCCCGTTCCTGCTTTTTCCCCATATCCCTTGTTTCCGTTAGCAAAAGTGCTCCCTCTCTCTCTCTCTCTCTCTAGAAAATGTCTGACACCTGTACTAATCCAGAATCTAACTATCTCTGCCTTAAAAATATCCACTGACTTGGTCCCCACAGCCTTCTGTAGCAAAGAATTCCACAGATTCATCACCCTCTGACTAAAGAAATTTCTCCTTATCTCCTTCCTAAAATACATCCTTTAATTCTGAGGCTATGACCTCCAGTCCTAGACTCTCCCACCAGTGGAAACATCCTCTCCACATTCAGTCTATCCAAGCCTTTCACTATTCTGTACGTTTCAATGAGTTCTGCTCCCTCATTCTTCCAGTGCCAACAAACGCTCATCATGGGTTAACCTCCTCATTCCTGGGATCATTCTCGTAATGCGTAAGACCTTTGTAAGACCGATTTGTCTTGCCCGTGATGGCGAGAGGGAACCGGAAAGGAAGGGGAGGTCCGCGCCATTCACTTACGTTTGACGTTCAGCCGGCCGACCACCTCAGCGTTGCCAAAGCTGTTCCAGACCTCACAGATGTAGTTGCCAGTGTCGGCGGGCACCGTCTTCACGATCAGCAGCCCGGTGACCGTCTGCCTGAACCGGTTGCCCCGCTCCAGGGGGGCGTTGTCCTTCACCCAGCGGTACTTGGGCGCGGGCTGGCCCGAGGCCTTGCACGGCAACACAACCCGCTGGTCTGCCATGACCGCCCGGTGGTTAAACCCATCCAGAACCTTCGGGGCCGAGTTGACGGGATCTATCGGGGGGGGAGAAAGCATAGCTGCGTTTTCACACTGACTGAATAGCACGCAACGAGAAAGCTTTTAGCTGCATTCCGGTACACGAGACAATAAATTAAACAATTGACATCACAATAACAGCTAATAAGTTCATAAGGTCATAAGTATGTACAAGGAGCAGAACTAGGCCATTCAGCCCACAGAGTCTAATCCGCCATGATAGACACAAAATGCTGGCGTAATTCCTTCTCTCCAGAGATGCTGCCTGTCCCACTGAGTTACTCCAGTATTTTGTGTCTTTCTTCGATTTAAACCAGCATCTGCAGTTCCTTCCTACACATCAAGTCTAATCTGCCATTCAATAGTGGCTGATCTATCTCTCCCTCTGAGCTCCATTCTCCTGCCTGCTCCCCATAACCCCTGACACCCGTACGAATCAATGCAAGGTCAACGTATGCGTCAAATCTTTAATCAAAGCAAGGGACAGGGAGGCATTAACTGTGGGGAGAGAAACAGAGTGAATGTTACAGACCAAAGATCCTCCATAATATCATAAGATCATGTCATAGGAGCAGACACCAAGTCTGCACCGACCAGCGATCCCTGCACATTAACGCAATCTCACACACACTGGGGACAATTTACATTTATCCTAATTGACCTACAAACCTGTACGCCTTTGGAGTACGGGAGGATCTCGGAGAAAACCCACGCAGGTCACGGGGAGAACGTACAAATTCCGTACAGACAAGCACCGGTAGTCAGGATTGAACCTGGGTCCCTGGCGCTGTAAGGCTGCAAATCTACCTCTGCAACACCCTGCCATCCCGACTGGTGAAAATATTTGTACAGTTCTGTATTTTTAAGGACAGTCCCCAAGGATGCAGGTTTTTTTCAAACAAACTGCATTGCTGGTTCTAGAATTAAACTCGATATGGTCCTTGTTTAATACATTTTTACCACCTATTCACATATGTCTCCGGTTTAGCTTGGTTGAGATATGCAGCGTGGAAACAGGCCCTTCGGCCTACTGAGTCTGCACTGACCAACAACCTGTACATCCGTTCTATGTTAACCTAATTTTACTTCGGAGTCACGTGAGTGACTACGTGAAGAACCCGCTCAGTGCGCAGGCGCGGCATTACGCCAGCAGTGCAACAGCGGCTGCCACGGGAGTTAGGCACTCCCGTTACAGGATGAACCGGACCGTCAGGTGAGTACCCTGAGGTCGGGTTTTCTTTTACAGGTGAGCCTTTATCTGCTTGTGTTTTTTACAGGCAGAGAAAAAGGCTCTGGAACAAAACTGTCCCCCGTTTTCCCGTTGGGGAGGGGGGCAGCAACAGGCGGTAGGAGCGTTACCCGGTGTTCCGTAATTCCCCGACACCGTGCCGAGGCCAGCCCGCTAGTACCTGAAGCAGCGGGCTGGACGCATAGCCAATCGAGAGGCATCCGGCAGGTGTTCCCGATGTCGGACGGGACGTCTCTCCACCCGCACGGGGGGAGAGAGAGCCGCCTGAGCCGCTGGAGCGGCTCACGGAGCAGGTGCCTGCGAGACGCGCTGCTTGAGGGGCGCTCTCGCTACTACAAGGCACAAAAGCTCCAGAAGAACCTGTCCCCCGCTCGACTCCAGCAGAGGAGCGTTCCACTGCAGGGGGGGCAGCAACAGGCGGTAGGAACAATTACCGGTCGCTCCGCTATCCCCAGCTCCGAGCCCAGTCCCGCTAGTGCCTGAACTGCGGGCTGGATGTCTAGCCATCCGAACAGGCATCCGGCCGGTGGCGTCCGATTCATCGGACGGGGACATGTCTCCACCTAAATGGAGGAGAGACAGCCGCCTGAGCTGCATCCAACAGCAATTGGAGCAGCTCCAGCGAGATGCGCAGAAAGAGCGCTCTCCCGGAGTGAGGTCAGGCACCCCCTCCACAGTGCTTCATGCACTGCCCTCTGCTCCCTCATTACTGGAGGCTAGCATTGGTGACCAGGGCTGGGCTGGTCTGGAACAGGGGCAGGCGGACGAATTCGGGAGTATGCCAGGGGTGCAGGAACATGAAGAGCTGTTGGGTGTGATGGACCGCTTGTAGCAACCCCACGGGCTGGAGCACCGCTGGAACCAAGAATGGCGGCCAGCATCAACCATTACTGGAAAAGGTGCTTGCTGAGGTGCTGAAACAACACAGCACCAGAAAACGGTGAGGCCCTCAAAGTAAAAAGTGTCAACAGCCAAATCTGGGGGCATGTGGGTCACACATCCAGACCCTAGAACTCAAGCTACAGCGGATCCTAAGGCTCCTGACGTCAGCCATCACAGCCTTTGCTCGTTCCGTGGAGACCACGGAGATGGATACCTGCCAGCAGGATGTGCTGGCATTAATGTGCACCACACAATTTGAGATCAACAATCTCCGGAGGGAAACATAAGACCTGCCCTCAATCCCAAATTTGCTGGCTTGTGTAAAGCCCCAGCTGCGGAGACGGACGCGCTGCTATTTGGGAAAGATTTCAATAAAAAACTGAAGGAGATGCAGGAAGCATCAAAAAACCTTCGGCCTAATGAGGGCAGGCCCCGGGACGAGCAAACCAAGACCTCCGATACCCAAGCGGCAGCACCCCACGGCATCCACCAGTCGACGTCCGCAATATGGGACTGGTGAACGCTTGGGGTCCGCACATTATCCCCAAAGATCTTTTAGATCAGGGCCCGCAGCGGACCCTCTGGAAAATGCGCCTCCCCCCAACATCGCCAGCACGTCAGAACAAAATCTTCAGGAAAATGAAGAAACAGAATCGCCAATAACCATGGAGGTAGGTGGGTCTGGTCCCTACCAGCATATAGAGAATAAGGGTGCTTTATTAACAGGGGGGAGATTACACTTGTTTAAAGAAGCATGGGGTATGGTCACGAGTGACAAGTATATACGCAACAACATTACAGGATATAAAATACAATTCATGTCAGAAAAAACGCCGCCAGTTCAACAATGGCCCCAAAGGGTATTTCTCCCTCCGTCAAAGAGAAACGTGAGGGACAAGCTGAACTGGTGAGACTTATCACAAAGGGGGTCATCGAAAAGACCAAACATGAACCTTTGGAATTTGTATCGAATATATTCACTAAAACCAAAAAGATGGTGTCTGTCGCATCATCATTGACTTAACATCATTAAACAAATTTGTTAAGTATATACATTTCAAAATGGAGACATATGTTACTGCCAAACAACTGAATTCCAAAGGACACTTCATGGCAAGCATTTATCTTAAATATGCTTACTATCTAGTACCCATATACAAGGATCATCGCAGATACCTAAAATTTATCTGGATGGTACAAAGCATTGCCCTATGGGCGAACTTCAGCCCAAGATTATTCACCAAAATATTGAACCCAGCCATGGTAATACTAAGAAAACAAAAACATATTGTCATGGCATATCTGGAGGATATTCTGATAGTAGGGAAAACGATGGAATTGGCTGTGGCAGCAGTATCAGCTACAAAACAGCTCCTCGAAACTCTGGGGTTTGTCCTACATCCAGATAAATCTAAGTTGAAGCCATCCACTATCATGGACTACCTGGGCTTCACAATTAACTCAGTCCATATGACTGTTACCTAGCCAAAGGCAAAAATGGTTGAATTAGCACAATCATGCAACAAATTAATGGTCAACGAGCGACCAACTATTCGACAAGTAGCAAGAGTAATTGGGGAAATGGTAGCAGCATTTCCGGATACACAATTCGGACCTTTGCACTATCAAAAAATTTACAGAGAGCAAAGGTACGGGCAATAAAACGACATACAGGTCACTATGATCGTGTCATGAACTTACCCACTGAAGCAATATCAGAGCTACAGTGGTGGGCAGAAAACACTTGGCATAGTTTCAGCCCTATCTTTATCACTAACCCTACTTTAGTTATTCAAACAGATGCCAGTGCTCAAGGCTGGGGAGCGACTAACTCCATATCCAGCACAAGTGGTAGATGGACTAAACTAGAGTCATCATTACTACTTACACTGGGCATTAACTATCTAGAGATGTTGGGCGCCTTTTATGGTTTAAAAGCATATGTATCTAATATGCAGCACTTGCATGTTCGGTTACAAATTGATAAATACTACGGTGATGGCTTATATTAACCATATGGGTGGCATAAAATCATTATCATGCGACAAATTGGTCAACATGATTTGGCAATGGTATGTCGAAAGACATATTTGGCTATCAGCTACTTACCTACCAGGTAAGCTAAACACCCATGCCATGAGAAAATTAAACGCCTGGGTTGCAAGTTTGAACAGACCTTACCTGGAACTGGGATTGTCCAAACAAACCATCACCACCATGTCGGCATCCCTTCGAACATCCACCAAGAGGCAGTACTTAACCAGCATCAAAAAAGGGAGAAGTACTGCCAGGAAACATGGACAACATACGCAACAGCTACAGCCACCAACATACTGGAGTTCCTGGCCATCTACACCACGATGTAGGGATCAGCTACAGTGCCATCAACACAGCGCAGAGTGCTCTTTCTGCTTATCTCAAACCAGCGCCAGGACAACAGGTGATGGGATCCCATCCACTGGTGGTAAAACTGATGAAGGGCATTTACAATATCAAGCCCTAAGCCCAGGTATACCCATATTTGGGATATCAGTGTGGTCCTGACATATCTCAGGGAATGGCCACCAGCCAGATCCCCCGGCCTCGAGCAAGCTACACTAAAGACGCTCATGTTGATGGCACTTGTATCCGCTCAGAGGGTCCAGTCACTACACCTATTGCGACTAGACAACATGATCACAGCTCCAGACCAGATCTGTCGTTATCCAGCGACTGGTCAAACAGAGCAGACCAGGAACACCTAATCCAGTCGTGGCTTACCCACCAGAACCACGGTTATGTGCCATGACCCACCTACTATCCTACATAGACACAACCAGAATATTCGAGGGAGATGAAAAGCCTTGTGGGTCAGTCACAAAAACCTTATGGTGGGGTACGAGCCAAACCATTGCGAGATGGCTCAAGCAGGTGCTAGAAACTGCTGGGATAAACACTAACATGTACAAATTTTATTCCACCAGGGCAGCATCCATGTCGACGGCTAAAGAATGGACATGCCTATAGACCACATCCTGGCTACAGCAGGATGGTGGGAAGGGAAAAGACCGTTCAGAAATTTTATAATAAGCCGTTGGCAAAACCTGGTTTATTTGCAGTAAAGATTTACGAACTGCAAATATTTAATTTAAGCCCAGGGGAGCAACTTAATTCTTTGTTGTTATTGTTTAAAAAATACCATTGTGTTTTTCTACAAATAGACTCATTGGTTCATTACGATAACACTTCCTCCCTCAAGAACTTCGGCAGTGAGTGAAATGAAACTGTTACACGGTTTGAAATCACAGAGCTTTGAAATCTTCACGTAGTCACTCACGTGACTCCGAAGTAAAATAGTAAGATTAAACGAGAACTTACCAGTTTGAAGTTTGATCTGTATTTTATGAGGAGTTACGATGAGGGATTACGTGCCCTCCGCTCCCACCCTCATTATATGGATCAAACTAATAAATTGATGTCTCCTTATCTTTACTACGTTTACTTCAAAATAACTGTGTCTATCTGTGATTCCACACCGCTGCTTGGAAGTATGCCGCGCCTGCGCACTGAGCGGGTTCTTCACGTAATCCCTCATCGTAACTCCTCATAAAATACAGATCAAACTTCAAACTGGTAAGTTCTCGTTTAATCTTACTATTTTCCTTCCTACGCACTCGGGGTAATTTACAGAAGCCAATTAACCTGCACACCCGCACGTCTTTGAAATGTGAAATGAGGAGGAAACCTAAGCACCAGAAGAAAACCCACGTGGTCATAGGGAAAAGGTACAAACTCCATACAGACAGCCCTGGAGTCAGGATCGAACCTGGGTCTCTGGTGGCGGAAGGCAGCAACTCTACCGCTGCGCCACTGCGCTGTTGTGATGCCAATGACACGTGAAAGATCTCAATCTATTTCCTGGGTTCGTAGCTCGCACGAGAAGATCACAGAACTCATGAGCCAAAAAGGTGGAAAAGGGCCAGAAACATGAAACAGATCTTCTTCGAGTCCGTCGCAATCTCAGATGTCGTTCTGCCAGTATCTGGCGCAGGTCACAGCTGGTCGGGTCGGTTCAGCCAGGTCCTGGGGGCTGCACTGGGGGGCGTCGTCACACTCCAGTAGGTGGGACATTGTCTGTACTGCTCCACAGCTGCATGTGTCTTCTGCCTGGTAGTTCCATGCTTTCATAAGTGCTTTGCACCTCCCCTGCTCCACTCGTAATCTGTTGAGGGTCTTCCAGGTTGGCCATGGGAGGTCGTGCCCGCTGGCGAGGTATTCAGTCGGAGTGATTTCTCTCTCCATCCAGTCGTGGAAACAGATACGAGGATGTTGCCAGGACTAGAGGGTGCGAGCTATAGAGAGAGGTTGAGTAGGCTGGGTCTCTATTCCATGGAGCAAGGGAGGATGAGGGGAGATCTTATTGAGATATACAAAATCATGAAAGGAATAGATCGGGTGGATGCACAGAATGTCTTACCCAGAGTAGGGGATTCGAGGACCAGAGGACATACAGTAGGTTCAAGGAGAAGGGGAAAATGTTTAATAAGAATCCGAGAGGTATCTTTTTCACACAAAGGGTGGTGGGTGTATGGAACAAGCTGCCAGAGGAGGTAGTTGTGGCTAGGACTATCCCATCGTTTAAGAAACAGTTGGACAGATACATGGATAGGACAGGTTTGGAGGGTTATGGATCAAGCGCAGGCAAGTGGGATTAGTGTAGCTGGGACATTGTTGGCCGGTGTGGGTGAGTTGGGCCGAAGGGCCTGTTTCCACATATATCACTCTATGACTCTATGACTCTATAAGGCGGGATCTGCAAAAAATAAAGCTAGTCTGATAATTTGGATGCAACGTTACCCCCCTCAGCAGTCCATGCACTCGGCTAACCGGCTATGTATTGCACGGGATGTTACGCCACAGAATCTGGTCATTAAACCCCACTGCATGAAGCTGCACTCACCTCACCAGAACCTTTCATGTTTGTCTCACTCTTATACCTTAGGACGGCACAGCGGTAGAGTTGCTGCCTTTACAGCGCCAGAGACCCGGATTTGATCCTGACCACGGCCACTTTTTGTCTGGAGTTTCTTCATTCTCCCTGTGACCACGTGGGTTTTGTCCAGCAGCTCTGGCTTCCTCCCACACTCTGTTTCTCTTTCCACAGATGCTGCCCAACCCACTGAGTTTTTCCAGCATTTTCGGTTTTTGATTAGCATTTTAATGATGTCTAACCTTTCAAACCACTTTCATGATTTGAAAGACCTCAATTGGGCCAGGTCTCGGTCTTCACTTATCAAGAGAGAAGACTGCCAGCTTAATCGATATTCCCTGATCTTTATAGATTCTCAGTTAAGGGCAGGCATGGGAATTTAAACCTGATGGTTATTTAAACAGTGCATTGATGGCACTGATATTGTCTACCACCTGCACATTCGTGATTATTGGAGGGGGTTGTCCACACTCCTAGACTCTGCATACTCCCCCCAATTCTGAATGAAAGA